>NC_081563.1:18095953-18378823 GCF_022355385.1 Mustela nigripes | reverse complement strand
GGGGGGGGCGGGTGGGGGGTGGGGGGGGGGGGGGGTGGGGGGGGCGGGGGGGGGGCGGGGAGG
The DNA here is from genome assembly GCF_022355385.1 of Mustela nigripes. Taxonomy (NCBI): domain Eukaryota; kingdom Metazoa; phylum Chordata; class Mammalia; order Carnivora; family Mustelidae; genus Mustela; species Mustela nigripes. The sequence goes on along the minus strand of NC_081563.1, from coordinate 18,378,760 downwards.
AGCTAGAGGCATCGACTTAAGAATGAAGCTTTTCAGAAAGGAACAGTTTCTTCACAGTGACCTCTGTCCCCAGGTGTAAACGTCTCTCAGCCAAAACATTGTCGTCACCCGGGTGGGCCACTGGCCACTGTGTTGTGCCTGTTTTCCAGAACAGCATGGCTTGAGCAGAACAAATAGCTGGAGAAATTCGGGCCTCGCAGCAGGAGACCCCACTTTTACAGTGATAGGCTTATGTGTACAGAAAATTGATCAATATTTCTAAGTATCTGCAAGATTATTATACCCCATGATAATGGGAAATGATTTAGATTCAAAAAGGAAACAAGTGTACATGCTCAGACTTGAGGACTGTCCCCAGAGCATATTACCACAATAATGATTACAGTTCATTAAGTATATCATATCAAGAATACTAATTTAAGCTCATTAAATTATATGACAGGGGAACATTACTATCTGAAGAAAAGACGGTACAAATACTGGACATAAGAAGTTATATGTGCACTTATTCCCTATGAAGTATTTTCCATACTAATTTTTGTAAGATTCATTTTATTTATTTTAGAGAGAGAGAGAGCACCGGGGGAGGGGGGCAGAGGGAGAGGATGAAGGAGAAAAGCAGACTCCCTACGGAGCACAGAGTCCAGTGGGGCTGGACCTCACAATCCTGAGATCACCACCTGAGCTGAAACCCAGAGTCTGATGCTTAACTGACTGAGCCACCCAGGCTCCCCCACCCTCCTCGTATTAATTTTTATGACAGCATCTGAGACTATTTCTTGGTCATAAGAGATTCTGAACCTCTGTATCAGTTAGAGTCCCCTGGGTAGCAAGTGAGAGAAAAATCGGATCCAAACACTGGCTTCAACAAAATACGAACTTACTGGATTACGTAACTGAACAGTCCAAGGATAAGACTTGGTGCTATGCTGCTATCTTGGCCTGAAGGCTGAAATGTATCACCCTGGGAACCTTTCTGTCTGTCTGTCTCTCTCTCTTTCTCTCAGCTCCATTCTGAAACTGGTTCCCACTCAAGATATCAAGATGGCTACAGCAACTCTGGGCCTCACTCTAAAGGTATAAATCTGGCAGGACAGAGAAAGAATCTGTCTCTCCCAGAAGTCCCAGCAAAAGTATTCGCACCGATGCCGAACCAGGCTTCTGTGAATCAGTCAGTCCGTCTGGCCAGGGGAATGCAACATTTGGACGCTCTGTGTCTGAGGCAGGGTAAAGCCCCAGCGGAAGCAGCCACACCGGGGAGGCAGGGGTTTCCACAGATGGGAGCTGGAGTGTGGTTCCCAGAAGGAGGGTGGCTACATGGTGAGCAGTGAAGGGAACAGCTGTCAGTAAGCAGCTGTGGCCTGAGATAATTAGTGTGCAGTGGAAATCCAATAGGAATGATGATCCACCACGAACAAGAAAGGCACCCTCAGAGAAAGAGGATAGGAAATAGATGTTTACACCCATCGTTGGACATTAATACTTCAAATTAAAGAGTCAAGGTTTCTGGACTTGATAGGCAATTTCAAAAAGAAAGAATAATGAATGTTTCTGGACTTGATGTGGCAATCTTAAAAAGAAAGAATAATTGCTTTATTCTTCAAAACTAAAAAAAAAAAAAAATCCTTCATCAAATAAGCTTTGAGAAGAAAATTTTATCCTGAGAATTACTGCAAATATAAGATTACTCTCATCTAAAAGCATGTCAGAAATAAAAGACAGTGCTGGGAATCAGCTGCTGTCAGTTTTAGACGGAATGTCTCCTTTGAACATGATTTATTCTTTACCATGTAAGGTTCTTCTATCATATGTAAACCGGAGGTGACTCGTACAACTCATGTCGTCGGAAGATAAGCTCTAGAGTGAGAAGTTTGGGTTAGAAGTGGAATGATTCTTAAAAACACTTTTACAGTCGGTTTCATCAAGCATTAACAGCAAGAAATTAAGTCCTAGAATTTTTCTAAGTCACTGCAGAGAATTAATAATTATCAGAGGAAGAAAAACATTTTACTAGTTTCTGTAGAGGCATTGTCCTGCCCTTGGCACGGGGCCCGGTGGATTTAGCGTGTGTAATTTCTCCAGAGCTCCTCTGGCAAGGGCTATTGGTAGCCTACCAAACAGATATTCCCGGCTTCTTTTTGGCTTTTTTTAAAAAAAAAGTACATAAGTAAAATAAAAGCCCTGTTTCACTTGGACAATGATGTGCCCAGCTTCAAGGTCTAAGTAAAGCGTACCATTCTCATTTCCCTTTTGTCGGTCCAGGGAGGGGCATGTGGTCAAGTTCTGGCCCAAGACGTCTGCTAGGAGCCTCAAGGTTTCTTCCTGCAGAGGAACACTGATGAAAAAGAGAAGCCCGCCTTGCTGTGGTCTCCTCCCTAACCTGCTTAGGACTCAACAAGCTGAGGGCGTAGTGTTTAGAGCAGCTGTGCCACCTGCTGGCCCGAAGGGGAAGGCCAAGCGACCAGCGAACTTGGACCCAGATGTCCAGCTGCTCAACGCCCCAGTCATCACCTGCTTCTGCATATTATGCGTCATGTGGTTTGAGCACTTTTAGTCGGATATTCTGTTGCTTTCAGGCAACGTCATTCGTACGTGATACAGATCCCCTCAAATTTCTGACTTGTGGCTGCCAGACTAAATACCACTCGGCTGAACCTGGAGGTTATGTATTTGCCTAACAAAGCCTAAAAGAGAGGACTGACTTTCAAGCAGTCCTTCTTGCTGAACAGCTATTTCTTAAACTGTCCTATTTGTTTAAATTTGATCTGGTGTTCCCGCCTCCCCGCAAAATAATCCAAGCCAGACTTCTCCCCCAACCCCACCCCATTTCCTTTGGAAAGCCATTAAAGACATGTATTGGTAAGATGACATTCCCTCGCAGCTGACACCTGTCCTCCTGTTTCAAACACGGCAATCAGCACAATTTGCAGAGAGGAGTTCTGAGCTCATGGTAAGGAAGAGCCTTCACTCAAAGCCAAAGCGAAGACACAACAGGCCGCTCCTGAGGGCGGTGGCAGATGGCAGACCTCACCCACAGAGGAGCTGAAGAATAAACAGAATGACAGGACTTTGTAAGGGAAATTTAAGTGTCAGATGGAATTAGACAAAATAATCTTCGAGGTTCCTCGGCTCTGAGATTCAAGGATTGTCTGTTCTTCAATCTTGAATCTTAAAACTGAAATAGACCGTTTCTTCTTTGACGCTGCAAAACTGTTTTTGTTACCATCTTCTCTCTGTAAATATCTGATAGATCCCTATTTCTTTTCTACTTTCTGACTGCCTATTCCTCATCCTTAATGTTATGTAACCCATACTCTATACCCCACCTTTGGATGAAAACTCTTCTTTTACTAATGACTGAAGATTTAAGCTAAATCCTACATTTTTCTTAATCTTAAAAAAAAAACTAGATAATTGGTTTATTTCTGCAAATGTTTCGAGAATCAACATGCATTTTTAGAATTCTCCTTCTTGTATACATGCCACAATGTCAGCATCTGGTGGAGTTGCTTGCTGTTGTGGGTGCCTTGTTCCTTGTTGTCTCTCTCTTTCTTGGTTCTCACGTCTGCCTTGCATGATTTTTCCCCCCAGCTTTACTGAGATTTTATTGAAATATATATGAGTTTAAGGTACAATGTGATGATTTGAAACATGTAAAGAATGCAAAATGATGACCACAATAAGGTTAGTTAACACCACCAAACCCTCACATAATTACATATTGTGTGTGTGGTGAGAATATGTAAGATCTACTCTTTTCACCTGTTAATTATAGTCACCACGCTATCCATTAGATCCCCAGAACTTACTCATCTTAGAGCTAAAAGTCTGTCCCCTTCTTAATCTTTGTACCGTCTGGAATGTCTGCTCTGTCTGAAACTGTTTCCCAACCCCTCTGTGACATTCCAGACACCTGAGGGTTGTTTGTCTCTTTTGTAGTCACTATCAAGACATAACTGAATCCCCTGGGGGACTTTAAAAAATTACACACATCCAAGTTCTAGTCCAAGATTCAGGGCGTCAAATAGGTGGTGCCTTTGTCCGAACATCGTATGTTTTTAGACGATACATTTCCCCTAATCCTTCTCTCATTTATTTTGGTTTGTAAGCCGGGGAGAGCTGAAGGATGGCTGTTAGAGTACCAGGTCCTGGTCAGCATTACACGGTTAAATTTAGATTTTAAATGGCTGAGAGAAAAGATTTGACATGCACTATGAAAAAGTGACCAAGGGGAACTTCTCAGAAAGGAAAACAAACAAACAAACAAAAAACACTAGCCGTGGGCGCCTGGGTGGCTCAGTGGGTTAAGCCGCTGCCTTCGGCTCAGGTCATGATCTCAGGGTCCTGGGATCGAGGCCCGCATCGGGCTCTCTGCTCAGCAGGGAGCCTGCTTCCCTCTCTCTCTCTCTGCCTGCCTCTCCATCTACTTGTGATTTCTCTCTGTCAAATAAATAAATAAAATCTTTAAAAAAAAAAAAAAAAAAAAACACTAGCCGTAAGGAAAAGAATGGTAAATTAAGCTATGTTAAAATTACGGACCTTTGCTTATCAAAAGACACAACCAAGAGAACGGAAAGGTAAGCCACAGAGTGGGGAATCATCTTGGCATCACATATTATTGAAAAGAGACAAGGAAGAGAGGGAGGCAGGGAGAAAAGGACTTCACCTCAAGAGTATAAAGAACTCTTACAAACCAGTAAGAAAAAATCTGGACAACCCAATGCGGATTCATGAAGAACTCTGGAAATTGCCCACAAGACAGCCAGCCTCAGACCCGGACGAGCTCTCCAGCTTGCAAGCCATCTTGCAAAAATGTCGGTGAAATAAACTTCGGTACTCCTCCTCTCGCCTTCGCGCCTGCCCTGAGCGCACCTCTATCCTGGCTCCTTGCCACGTGACTAGCAACGAGCCCATCAAGCACATCGTTTCGAGGTTGCAGAGGAGGAGAGTGCGAAAGAGAAAAGCTGTCCACGCGGACTTGTAACTGCAGCGGGTGTCAGTGGGGAAAAGATTTAATGACTGAGCTGAGGCCATTTAGTGACTTTTCATTTGGTGTGTAATTCTAGGTTGGCAACTGTTTACTTGAGAACATTAAAGATATCGTTCCTTAATCTTTGGCTTCTATAACCGCTGCTGAGAATTCAGCAGTCAGTCTAACCATTGCTTCTTTGAAGGTAAACTGTCCTTTTTCCCTCTGGCTTCTCTTAATAGTTTCTCATTGCCTTTGGTTTTCTTCACTTCCCTGTGCTGCGTCTGTGGCGGCTGGCTTCCTGTGATCCTCCTTGTGATTCACTAGGCTTCTGCGGGTTGATGTCTGGAGCTGAAAAATCCCAGCTATTTTTTCCTTAAATGTCGCTTCTACCCCGTTCTCTTTTCTTCTTTTAAGCTCTCCAACTGAATGCTCATTGTATTCTCTCTTTTTTCCCATTCTTTTTTTCTCTTTGTGCTACATTCTGAAAGGTTTCATAAGATCTTTGTCAGAATTCTTTCTTAATTATGTCTAATTTGTTCTAAAATGCATCCACTGATTTAATTTAGGCTACTCGATTTTTTTTTTTTACTATTTGATTCTTTTTCAAGTCTATGTCATTTTCTTATACACTAGAGTTTTCTGCTAAAATATTCATACTTCACTTGTATCTACTTGAACTTGGTAAGCATAATTGCTTTACAGTCTGTATTTGGAATCCCTGAAGGTCTAGTTCTGCAGTCTGATTTATTTTTCTTGTTCCTAGTGTTTTAGCATCTTGTACACCTGGTTATTTTTTCCTATGTCCTGAAAATTGAATTTTTAATTATTTGTAAAAATAATTTGAGACTTACTATGATGTTCTCTTTCTCCAAAGAGAATTTGTTTTTAAGATTTATTTCATTAAAAAAAAAAGATTTATTTCATTTTAGAGAAAGAGAGAGCATGAGCAGGAGGAGCAGAGGAAGAGAGAGAGAGAGAAAGAGAGAGGAAATCTCAAGCAGACTCTGTGGTGAACTGCAGAGCCTCATGCAGGTCTTAGTCTCATGACCCTGAGATCACAACCTGAGCTGAAACCAAGAGTCGGATGCTTACCCAACTGCACTCCCCAGATGCCCCATCCAAAGAAAATTTTTATTGCTTCTACCAGGCACTTGAAGACACCAACATTCCAATATTTCCCTAATCCAGTTTCAGGCTTGAGATTTCCCAGGCCACCCAGGTGACTCGAAGACAGAACGCAGTACAAGCAAGGGCTGGTCAACTTCCAGGTCACTCATTTCTAGAGTCCGTCAGTCTTCACTCAGGGTCCAGGGCACTTACCCGTGGTGGGCCCCAGGTCCCGACTTTCGTGTCCCTAGCCCTAATGGGTCTGTCAAACCTCCCAGCCACCTGAGATCACCACACATCCTCAGGACAAAATGGCACCAGTACCGCACTCATCTTTATGGATTTTCACGTTCCCCAGGAACTTACCCTGGTAATTCTTCACTATTTGTTAGTTTGCTATTTCTGGACAGGTGATTTTTATATTTTGCTCAGCATTTTAGTTGTCTTCAATGGGAGGATTTTTCTAAATCACTTCACTTATCATTCCTGGAAGGAGAAGACTAACCTTAACTTTTCATCTCCTACTTAGTATCCTGTGACTTTTTGAGGAAGTACAGACATATTGGAGACAATGAAACTTGGGCCTTTGGTATTGCCCTCTCCATGAATTTGTTGTGTGGTTCACCTAACATTTGACTCTAAGTTTTGTGGAAACAAATTAAAATTAACACACATGCCCAAGGGCACCTGGGTGGCTCAGTTGGTTAAGCAACTGCCTTCAGCTCAGGTCATGATCCCGGAGTCCCAGGATCGAGTCCCACATCAGGGTCCCAGCCCCGCAGGGAGTTTGCTTCTCCCTCTGACCTTCTCCTGTCTCATGTTCTCTCTCTCTCAAATAAATAAATAAATAAATAAACACCCCCCCAAAAAAAAGGGAAAAAAATCTATTTTAACACACATGCTCAAATTCATTATGGAAATTTAAGGAAAATGCAAGGGAATTAAAAAATATATATATCACTGAGACCTGAAAGAACTTTTGTGTTATTCTCCAAAATGGCTTAGTCTGTGCTGGTAAACACAGCAAACTGACAACTTTATAAACTAAACCAAAAAGTTTTGGGTTACCTAATTATTCAGACTTAATCCAGACCTTAAAGAGGATTACATTTGATCCTGTTTTGTACTAGTCACAGGTGACATATTTTTCTATTGGGCTTTCTTCTAGATCCTGAAATGATCTGTGAAGAAATAAGAATCCCCTTGCTGTCAAATGTTTTTGATAAGAGATGTTTTACTCACACAAACATGGAGCTTTCAAATCTGTATGAATGCCAAAGATTATAAATTACATTCTGGGTAATTGTGGAAAGTTTAAAACATGTGAGATGGTATTGTTAATGTGTTAGCTGCAATAGACTGAGTTATGCTGCAGGATTAACTGATCCCCAACCTCCACTGGTGAAACCCATGAAAGTTGACATTTCACTCGTGCAAAGTTGGCTGCAGATACGGGGGCTCTTCCCGGTACCTCCCTCCCAAGCACGTCTGACATCCAGGCTGTTCCATCTTGTGGCTACACTGTTCCCAGGTCTAGCCTCTGCTGTTGTGGCGGCGGGAAAAGAGAGAAGCATCAAGAACTAAAAAGTGCTCTTCTCTTTATTCTTTGTCCCAGAAGTGACACATGTCACTTCCACTCACAGCTCGCTTGTCATAACTCATCACATAGACCCATCTAACTGCAAGGGAGCTGGGAAATGTAAGGGAGCACATGGATATTCAGTGACTAATAAATTATAATAAATTACATCACTTTAAATATGATTGAACTTAAAATGAACTCCTTGAAATAGTTCCAAGGAAGAATTATTCCTGAAACAATAGGAAATCCATGGTGTGATTTCCAGTATTTAAAGAAGCAGATTCTCGGCTGTCTCCCCCCCACTACAATGGTTACTTTTTTCAGAGGTTCTGACAGCTTTAAACATAAAACACAACATAGAGCTTCCTTAATTCTTGGATACTTGCCTTATATTTAAAGAGAAGGAATTGGACTGATTGATCTCTAACATCACTTAAGAGCCTTGAAAACACTGTTTATTTTTTTATTCTAACTTGGAATAATTTTTTTTCAGAATTCTGTTGTGCTTTTTTGTTTTTGTTGTTTAACCTAAAACTTTAACTATGCACCAGAAGTTCCAGCCCCTTGGGGGAAAGATAATTTTTTTTTTTTTTTTTTTGATAAGTGAACTGAAGCTTCAGGAAAATCTTATGCATCTGGTTTTTGTCACACGAGATTTTTATCCAAGGACCTTTTTTTTTTTTTTTTTTTTTTTTAATGAAAGCATTTCGTTAGGCAGTGTAGTTAAAAAATGGAAACACCATTCCTCAGGCGCAATGGCAAGGTGGGGAAATCAGATTATTAAAAAAAAATTAACATGACCTCCTGTCATTAAAACTTCGCTCTCCGTATAAAACCTAGCACATCTGAGTTTTAGTAAGAGAATTCTGTAGTAAGAGAATTAGGCTAAATTTGTTTTGCTAATAATGTTTCCTGTATTCTGTTTATTGGTAAGAGACTGAGAGGCTATTGGTAAAAGTCTCCGGACTTGGGGTTGCAAAATCAGATCCTACAGGGTTTGAAGAGGTCGACGAAGCAGATTCGCGGTGTGAGGACAGTCTAGAACAGAGCGAGCTTGTTGAAAGCAGGGATCCAGTATCAGGGTGTTGTTGTTAGCAAGAATCTGGGACCAGTGTTGCCAGATCTTCCAAATTAGAACTGAAAGAAAGAGAGGAGTTAAGATGGTAAAGAGGCTGCGGGCTTAGAACGGAAGAGGGGAGGGATGTTTGCGGGAGGAGAGAGGCTACACCTTTCTTCCGACTCTTGGCTTCCCTCTCTCACTCAAGCCATTTCTTCCTTACGCAAGATTAAAGAGAGAAAAACCAGGAAAGCAAAGTCTGTGGGATACAAGAAAGTAAAATTTAAGACGGCAACACAGCTCTCAGAAGTCAAGGCCTGAAAACAAAAAAGGGGCAAGGATTAACAAGCCCGGGAATAGTCAGAGTAGTTACAAACAGCTACTGGGCACTTACCACGCACCAGGTACTATTCTAAGAAAGTTACATGTGTTTATCCATTGAATCCCCAGAACCACTGTGTAGTAAAGAATTTATCCTGAGAGAGAGGTCTGGCCTTTGTCTAGCTCTAGGAGGTTACCTCCATCCTCTTGGGATATTCCAAGTGACAGGGGATGTCTTTGTGGCTCATGGTGGGCCCCTGGGACCACACCTGAGACTTACACTAACAAGGTGACCCATGGTGGGCCCATAGGTCGTCTACACGAAGCAGATGATTCAAGGTGGGGGCTGGCCATGGTCAACCATGAGATTAGAAGGGTGGGGCTTTGGCCCACATGATACCCTCTTGACTTCCAAGGAGGGGAGAGGGATTGAGTTCTACCACATGGGTAATTCAATCAATCATACCTGTGTTGTGAAGCCCCAGTCAAAATTCTGGACACCGAAGCTGCGAGAAGCTTCTCTGGTTGACAATACTCTGTCACACTTCAGTGCTGGGAAGATAACACATCCTGAGGACGATGGAAGCTTTGCTTAAGCTTCCCACACTTAGTTCCATCTGTACCTCCCTTTGGCTGGGTCTAATTTGTATCCCTTGCCAAAAATAAATGTGACTATGAGTTTAATAGCTTTCAGAGAGTTCTTGGGAATCTTTCTAACAAATTATCAAACCTCAGGCTAGTCATGAGTACCTCTGAATTTATATCCCGCTGATGTGAAGTGAGGGTGGCCCTGGGAGCCTCCAGACTTTATGCTTGTGTCTAACTGAGGGCAGGCTTTCAGGGACGGTGCCCTCTGGGTGCTTTGCTAAACTCCTCTGCATGCACTCAAGCGATTGTTATGATGACAGAATAACACAGAGAGTGTAAGGAATCTGCCTGAGATCACACAGGACATAAGAGGAAAAGCCTGGGTGGCTCAGTGGGTTAAAGCTTCTGCCTTTGGTTCAGGTCATGACTCCCAGAGTTCTGGGAAAGAGCCCCATATCAGGCTCTTTGCTCAGCAGGGAGCCTGCTTCCTTCTGTCTCTCTGCCTACTTGTGATCTCTGTCTGTCAAATAAATAAATAAAATCTTTAAAAAAAAAAAAAAAAAGAGGAAAAGCCTGGATTCAAACATGGGCATTGCAACCACCACCTTATATTCTGCTCCATTACCTCAAACTCAATGGAGAGAATATCTAATAGCAACTTGGAAAAGGTTTGCTTAGACCTATTTTCAAATGCACTGTGATACACGGTTAAGAATCTGTATTTTATAGAACTGCTCATTATACACACATACACACACCCGAAACAAAATGTGACACCCTCAGATGTCTTCCAAACTCAGTTATTTGTGTTTTCTAAATGCTAGAAACCTACCAAATTGATTTCCTATCCAGTTAAGAATTTTGCATCAGCAAAATTTAGAAACGCTGGTTTGGAAAGTGGTTTTAAAATAGTACTTTCCAATTCTGGTTTTAAATTGGGATAACCTGGGGAATTTTTCAAGAAAAATGTAAAACCCAGGCTCCACACCTAGAGATTTTAATTCAGTTAGTTAAGGATGGAGGTAGGGCATCAACATTTTGTGTTTTTTGAAGTCTCTGGGTACTTGCGATGTACAGCAGGGACTTGAGAACGGCTGTTCAAAAATAGCACCTACTGTGCGATTTCAAGCAGATGTTTTAAGGAATCAATATGTTCTTTTATTTTAAAAGGAAAATGGGTGGCTGACTGTGGTGACCTGGATCCCTTGCAGCTCCCTTTCATGGCTATGGCACCTATGATAGTTTTATACCTAGACTGCAGAAGCAACCGTTAGACTGGGCGCCTGGGTGGCTCAGTGGATTAAGCGACTGCCTTCAGCTCAGTTCATGATCCCAGAGTCCTGGGATCAAGTCCCGCATCAGGCTCCCTGCTCCATGGGGAGTCTGCTTCTCCCTCTGACCTTCTCCCCTCTCATGCTGTTTCTCTCTCTCTCTCTCTCAAATAAATAAATAAAATCTTTAAAGAAAAAAAAAGGGGGGGTGCCTGGGTGGCTCAGTGGGTTAAAGCCTCTGCCTTCAGCTCAGGTCATGATTCCAGGGTCCTGGGATCAAGCCCAGCATCGGGCTCTCTGCTCAGCAGGGAGCCTGCTTCCCTTCCTCTCTCTCTGCCTGCCTCTCTGCCTACTTGTGATCTCTGTCTCTCAAATGAATAAAAATCTTTAAAAAAAAAAAAAAGAAGCAACAGAGCAATTAAAAAATAAATATGAGAAGGAACTCTGTAACTCTGAAGACATGTAGTGACACATTGGGGACTTTTCACTTCAAAGTGATTTTATTCATTATTAAGAGAAAAACTATTCTTTTATATTATATAATTATATACTATAATTATATACATAATCTTTATATATAATTGTGCATAATCATGTCTTATATAAATATAGAATATGTATTTTAAAACATGTATTAATACAACAGATATTAATAATACACAAATAGATAATAGAAACATTACTATATAATGCCAAATTATTTTCTGTCTCAATTTACACTTCCACTAGCAAAGTATTAGAGTTTGCGTTGTTCCGAGCTTTGCCCACACCCAATACCGGACATTAATTTATGCCAGCTTCATGGATATAAATTTGTACCTGAATGTATCATTTCCTTGAAAATAATTAATTTGAGCATTTTTCCATCTGTTTATTGTCTAATTGGGTTTTCTCTTCTGTGAAGTTCCTGTTCTGGTCTTTTGCCCATTTTGGTAACTTCTTACATGACAGCCTATCAAATCCTCTGAAACCAAAATATGCCACGGTGAGATGACCTTCAACCAGAAATCCTTCCGAAGTGTGTTTTATGAAATTCCTTAAAGTTTTTAGATGATCATTCTATAAACACTGAACTTCTAAATTTAAGTCAGGCTATTAAAAATCATCCAAGGGACACCTGGCTAGTGGTTGTTGGAGTGTGTGACTCAGGGTTGTAAGTTTGAGCCCCACATTGGGCACAGAGATTACTTAAAAATAAAAAAATAAAAAAATAAAAACAAAAAAAGAAGGAAAGAAAGAAAGAAAGAAAATGATCCAAACTACCCACATATCAGCAGGGCTTTCTGCTTTTTTCCATCCCAAATCTCCCTTCTGACTGGGCCACATTTTTCTGGGAAGATCTCCTAGTGGGATCACATGCAAGGCCCTGTGTTTACTGCAGGACAGAAACCTAGAGAGAGAAGAAAACCTTCCGACAGAACCAAATATTGTGGAGGAAAATAGATGAGGATATGATCGGAAAGCCGCCCGTCAGATGGAGTTTTCTTTATGCATCTGCTTTCTTGACAGAGGATGAAGGTAAAGGTACACAGACGAGTAGCACAATGAAACACCAATGTCCAAATGCAAACAACAGGGACTTCAGGGGTATCGCTAAAACATTAAGAAGGGAAGACTCGCCCTGCTGGGTCACCTCCACAATAAGCGAATCCCAGTAATCGGGTCTGTAATGATAGAACGGCTGGACTCCGTCCTGAGTTGAGATGCGGCTCCATCCTTTACAACCATTCCCTTGTGTAAATCTCAATCCTTCAGCCTGCTAACCCTCCAATTCTCTCACCCAGCAAACCCCAACCCTACTGGTATTCTTTAAATAAAATTTGTCATTCCCCAAAAATGTTCTAATTCAGTGTATTCTAAGGAGCTTTTTATAACTTGATCATTTCCCCCATTTCTTCAAATTCCTTATAAGTTTTAAATTTAGTCTTTTTATACAGTCTCGTGTGTGTGTGTGATAATCTGTTTCAGTGAAGAAGCACACTGTAGGGAAATACTTTGAAACACACTATCAGTGCTTCTACATCAATGTGGTTCTCGTTCAAAGTCCTCTGTCACATTAGTTTTTAAAGGCTCATCAATGTAAAAGGAGGTGATTTACTTGATTATTTCTGAACTTACCTTATGAACTGCTTGTTGATTCTATTTCACTATAAAAAGATAAATACTTCTATCAGAAAGGATGAATACCCAACTTTTGTAGCAACATGGACTGGACTGGAAGAGATTATGCTGAGTGAAATAAGTCAAGCAGAGAGAGTCAGTTATCATATGGTTTCACTTATTTGTGGAGCATAACAAATAGCATGGAGGACAAGGGGAGATGGAGAGGAGAAGGGAGTTGAGGGAAATTGGAAGGGGAGGTGAACCATGAGAGACTATGGACTCTGAAAAACAACCTGACGGTTTTGAAGGGGCGGGGGGTGGGAGGTCGGGGTACCAGGTGGTGGGTATTAGGGAGGGCACGGATTGCATGGAGCACTGGGGTGGTGCAAAAACAATGAATACTGTTATGCTGAAAAGAAATAAAAAAAAAAAAAAGGACAAATACTTCTGTTTTCATTGTTTTAGGGAAAAACAGCTCCAGATCGGAGCCTGCTATTCTTTCTGTTCTGGGGAGAACTGTCCAGAGAAAGCAGTTGTGCATGCTCAGATAAGGGGAGACTGGAGCCTGATGAGCCAGTTCAGGTGGAGAGAGCACCTGTCTGCCAATGGCAATGACCTTGAAATCTGGTGGAAAATCTAATTTTGCTGAATCAGAGAACCTCTCTAAAACAGGAGAATGTGATGTTCCCAGCCACACACACACACACATGCACACAAAACCTGCTCTGCCTGGTTTTCCAGTGTCCTGGGAACCGCAGTCCTCCTCTCTCCCACTTTACCCAGGGAAACTTCTAAACACAATGGACACCTTGGGCTTATCTAGGCTAGACTAATGTAATTACACTGCTTTTTGAAATAAAGATAAAAATCAATAGTTCAGTTAAGTTTCAAAGGGAGTAAGTACGTCTTTAAGCCCTAAAGAAAGCAAGAAAAAGAGGCACCTGGGTGGCTCAATCGGTTAAACGTCTGCCTTCCACTCAGATCATGATCCTGGGGTTTGGGGATGGAGACTAAAGTCAGGGTCCCTGCTCAGTGAGGAGTCTGCTTCTCCCTCTCCCTCTGCCCCTCACTCTGCTCATTCTTTCTCACAAATAAATAAATACAATTTTAAAAAGAAAAAAAGGAAGGCAAGAAGAAAATCTTAAGGAGGCTAGGTCAGAGAAGAATCGGGAATTCCTAAAACGCAAGGGGAATCTGCCTCCGATCCCAGAACAAATGATAAGCTGGAGCCCTTCTACCTGTGCCATTCTGATACTAGATCAGAGCCACAAACTCAGTGAAATCAGGAATTCTTTTTAGTGGACATGTGTTTATTGTCCCAACCTGTTATTTTGAAAAATGTCAAGCTTACTGCAAGTGACAAGAATAGAACAAAAAATATGCCATTCGCGATTCATCTAGAATCACTAAGAGTTGACATTTTGTCATGTTTGCTTGATCCAACTTTCTCCATACACTTTCTTTCTCTCCTTTTTTCCTTTTTCTTTCCTTCCTTCACCCCACTGGATCATTTACTTTAGTTAGTTACAGACTGCCATGACACTTCACCCCGAAATCTCTCAGATGGTTCTTCATTTCTTTTTACTTTTTTTACATTTTAAAAAACATTTTATTTATTTAAGTAATCTCTTCCCCCAAAGTGGAGCTTGAACTCATGACCCCAAGTTCAGAGTCCGATGCTCTTCCAACTGAGCCAGCCAGACACCCCTCACAGATGTTTCTTCTGAGACCAAGGACAAACTCCTACAGGCACTATACAATTATCACATTGAGGAAACTCAACACATATTAACACTAATATACACAGCCCATATTCAATTTCCCTAATTATTCAATAATGCGTATCATAGCTGTTGTTTCTTTCAATGCATGATCTAGTAAAGCATGATAAATTCAAGATTTTTTTAAAACAAAGAAATAATGACAAAGAAAAAGAATTTAACTCCTGAGGTCATCCTGGAAGCAATGAAACATTTCTACTTGCAAACAAAATTAACACTGATGACTATGAAATACATTTGGTCTAAAAAACATTGATAAGATGTAATAACCACACTCACCTAGAATACGGTCCTGAAAAATTTACTACTGGGTGGCACTAAAACATTTAATTTTAATAAGAATCTACTGTTTGCCTTATTCTTTTTCTGTAGAGACTGAACAGAGTATCTTATATACCATTTTTACAATTTTTTAAAGTCAGTGAGAAAAGTGAAGCGATATAGAAGTCCTGTTTGATGAAGGAAATGGTAGTGTAAAAATATACAAAAACAACCCCCAAAAAAGCCAACTTCTTAGAAGTGACACTAGAAGTGGATCTTTAACAAATTCCATGTTATTCTCCTTGGCGGTGATGATGTATAAATGAGCTCTTTCTAATCACATGAAGTGATCACAAGTAGTGGGTCATAGTCTGCAAGTCCCAAAAGGTATCAACAATTTTGGAGATGAAAGTATGAGGGGAAAAAAGAACAATCAGTATGACCTATGAAACTGTGTTTATCAAAGAAAGAGAACAAAAATAAAAATTGGAGTTATTTATTAAGTTAAATTTACAAAACAGATGATGTAGCATTCAATATTCTCTGTGAAAATGAACCAGCTTTAAAAAAAAAAAAAGATTTTATTTATTTATTTATTTATTTTAGAGAGAGGGAAAGCATGCAAGCAGGGGGAGGGGCAAAGGGAGAGGGAGAGAGAGAATCCCAAGCAGACTCTGAGCTGAGCCCCACATGGGGCTCTATCCTACTATCCTGAGATCATGATTTGAGCCAAAATCAAGAGTTGGATGCTTGGGGCTCCTGGGTGGCTCTGTCAGTGAAGCTCCAGCTGAGGTCATGATCTCAGGATCTTGAGATCAAGCCCCAAGTAGGGCTCAGTACTCAGTGGAGGGTCTGTCTCCCTCTCTCCCTCTCCCCCTCCTCCCACTCATGCATACTCTCTCTCTAAAATAAAATAAATACAACCTTTTTTCAAAAAAAAGAAAAAGAACACTTAACTGATTGAACACCCAGGTGCTCCAAAAATGAACTGGCTTTAAATATAGAGCGCATATTAATGAATTTAATAGGAATAAGTAAACATGAAAATGCTAATTCCCTAAAAGCTGGATCAGATAGGGGCGCCTGAGTGGCTCAATGGGTTAAAGCCTCTGCCTTCGGCTCCGGTCATGATCTCAGGGTCCTGAGATGGAGCCCCACATCGGCGGAGTGGGGGGTGTCTCCACTCAGCAGGGAGCCTGCTTCCTCCTCTCTCTCTGCCTGCCTCTCTGCCTACTTGTGATCTCTATCTGTCAAATAAATAAATAAAATCTTTAAAAAAAATTTTTTAAAAAGGTGGATCAGATATAATTATTACCAGACAAAATAAACTTTAAGGCAAAATCACTACTAAAAATAAAGAGGGTAACTTCATAATGATAAAAGATTTTATTCACCAGGGAGATAGAACAATTTTAAACTTATATGCACTTTATAACATAACCCAGAAGTATATAAAACAAAACAAGTTGAGACAAGAAGGAGACAACACAGAAATCATTGTGATGGATTTTAATGTACTTCTTTCATTAACTCCAGTAAATTATAGATCTAACTGTGAAGGCAAAACAATAATGTTTTTAGAAGGTAATTTAAGATAATAATTTCACGTGCTTGAGATAGAAATCAATTTCTTTAAAAAGGTGCAAGTATTTTTTTAAAAGATGTATATATTTCCTACCAGGACATAGAAACAGCCCACTGACCGTAAATGGGAAAAATTTAGATAAATTTGACTAAATTAAAATGAAGAACTTTTGTTCATCAAAGCACATCACAAAAGGTTGAGAAAAAAAAAAAGCTATAAAATAGGAAAAGATATTTGCAATACAGACAACTAACAAAAGGTTTATACTGATAACCTACAGAGAATGCCTATGAAGTCAAAAAGAAAAAGTTGAGGACCTAATAGGAAAATGTGCTCAAACACTGGACAGGCCTCTTTACAAAAAAGGAAATGTAAATGGTTAACAAACATATGAAGAGATGTTAAAATTGATTAGTAATCAGGGAAAGATAAATTAAAACCACCATGAGATACCATTACACAGCCCCAGATTGCCAAAACTTTAAAATCCTAAAAATGTCAAATGCTGGTGAACATATGGACAACAGGGTGTTTATATTACCAAATTTTAAGACACATCCCCCTAGGGATCCAGATATTCTACTCCATATTATATATCCTGGAGAAAGAAAGTCACATGCATGAGAACCAAAACATATATATGCCCAAGAACATGTATAGTAACATTGCTTGTGATATCAACAGGAATGACCCAAATATCCATCAACTGAATGGATAAATTAAGTGTGGTATAAGTATACAATATATATTATTCAGAAAGTAAAAAAGAAGTAACAAGCAATATATGATATAATCAATTCTATATACTTATATATGTATTATATATTCTATACATTATATAACTTAAACTTTTATTTATATTAAATTTTATATAATTTTCAATAGCTACACATTTATATACATATAACACATTTATAAATATATAAAATTAAATAGAAAATAGAGGCATATCAAAGCTAAAACTTTAGTCTTTGAAAAGACAAACCTCTTTAAAGATCAATCAAGGCAAAAAAAGGAAGATACAAATAATATTGAAAATAAATACACATGATATAACCATGATGCTAAAGAGCCTTTAAGATAGGAAGATATTTTTGAACAACTTTTTTTTAATATTTTATTTATTTATTTGAGAGAGCATGAGCTGGAGGTCGGGGGAGCAGAAGGAGAGGGAGCAGACTCCCCACTGAGTAGGGAGCCAGACACAGGACTCAGTCTCAGGATCCTGGGATCATGACCTGAGCTGAAAGCAGATGCTTAACTGACTGAGCCATCCAGGCTTCCCTGAACAACTTTTTAAAAGAAATAGTTTGAGCAACTTTTTGCCAAAGAATTTGAAAGTAGAAAAATATAGCTTACTTAAAGTGGTGCAGGAAAAAAACAGAAAACATGCAGGCCTTTAAAATAATTAGAGAAATTGAATCAGCTTCAATTACTCCCATAAAAGAAAACAATAGACTCAGACAATTTTAGTAGTAAGTTCTCTCAAGAACTTACTAGAAGCAAATAATTTCAGCCTTATACAAACTATCTCAGAGACTAAAAAAAGAGAAACCCAACTCACTTTATGAGGCTGATTTTATTTCAACATCAGAAACCTAATGAGATTACATGATCGGAAAATTACAAACTAAATTCATTCAGACATCAATGCAAATCCTCAGCAAGACACTAGGAAAAGGAATCTAGCAATATATGAAATGATGATACACCACGTCGAAGCTGAGGTTAACACAAGAATGCAAGATGAGTGTATCAGTTACCTACGCTACATTAAAAACAAAGCACCAAAACCAAAATGACAACACTCTGAAACAGCAGCTTGCAAAAGTTTATTATTTCTCACAATGCTATGGGTTGGCTGGGCCAACGTTTGGCCTGGTTACTTTCATGGAGGCAAGTCAGATGGGAGTTCAGTTGGGAATGGATGGCCCAAGCTGACCTTACTCATGTATCTGGGACCTCATCTGCCATGTCTGGAAAGGCTGGGATTCTGGACCTCTCTCCATGAGGGCTATCCTGGGCTTTTCCACATTGAGAGAAGTGCTTTAAGGGGGAGAGAGCAAAGGAACAAAATCCCTTGAGGCCAGGAGTCAGAAATCACTGTACTTGGGTCGAGCCCCGCATCGGGCTTCCTGTTCAGCAGGGAGCCTGCTTCCCCCTCTCCCTCTGCCTGCCACTCTGCCTACTTGTGATTTCTCTCTCTGTCAAATAAATAAATAAAATCTCCCCCCCCCAAAATCAATTGCCTTTATATTCACCAGTAATAGTAATGAGAAAATGTAAAGATATTATTTTTGTGAGTATCAAAAACTAACAAGTTTCTGTTTCTGGTAAAAGAGAGTAAGAACTATTCCATCCTCTCTCACACTGAATACAGCTATGACACCTGGACAGAACTCAAGCAGCAGCTCTTTGATGAGTCTGAGCATAAATAGGACAAGATTCCCACCATCACCAGCCAGCAAGCAAATGCAAGCCAAAAGCACAATGAAATGCCACGTCATACCCACAAGAATGCCAGTAATCAAAAAAGGCACTAACAAGTGTCAGCAAGTATGTGGGGAAATTAGGACCCACATGGAATGCTGGTAGAAATGTTAAAGAGCACAGCCATATATTGAAGAGAAACCCAAGAGAACTGAAACTTGTCCACACAAAAACTTGTACAAAAATGTTTGTAGCAGAGTCAATCATGATAGACAGAAGTGGAAACAACCCCAATATCCATCAACTAATGAATGGGTAAACAAAATGTGGTATGTCCACACAACAGAATATTATTGGGCCATAAAAAGGAATGAAGAATGGAGTCGTGCTAGAACATGGGTGGACCTTGAAAACATTATGCCAAGTAAAAACGAAACAAAACTAAACAGACAGGAAAGGCACATGTTGTATGATTTCAAAATCTGTGTTAGGGTTTCCCAGAGAGGAAACATGACTGTGTGGACTGGCGAGTTCAAAATCGATCAGCAGGCTGGACGTTCAGGGAAGAGTTGGTGTTGCAGGCTTGAGTCTCTCTTTTTCCGGGGACCTCTGGCTTTTTCTTCTTAAGGCATTTGAATGATTGGATTAGTGACTTCTAATGCGTATGGGTTTCCTTTCTAGGCTGGTAAAAATATTCTGGACTAAGTGATATACACAAAAAGTCACAGAATCACACACTTTTTAAAAAAGATTTATTTATTTATCTTAGAGAGAGAGAGCACGTGCACATGAGTGGGGCGAGGGACAGAGGGAGAGAATCTTGAGGCAGACTCCCTGCTGAGCATGGAACCCTACACAGGGCTGGATCTCATGATCCATGAGATCACAACCTGAGCTGAAACCAGGAGTCCTCTGCTTCACTAACTGAGCCACCCAGACACCCTGAAACTGTACACATTAAAGGGATGAATTTTATAGTATGTGAGTTATAGCTCAGTAAAGGTGATGCTAAAAAATTCTCGCAGTTTTTATGAATACAGACAAGCTGATTCTAAAATTTTTTAGAAAGGAAAAGGAACGCAAATGGCTAAAAAATTTGAAAGAGAAGAACAAAGAATCACACTATCCAATCTCAAGATTTTCTATAAACCTGCAGTAACCAATAGAGGATAAACTGTAGTCCATAAAGGCTGAACCCTAAGTCCTAGGAGATTTTTCATAAAAGGAAAAGTTTTCTTAAAGCTAAATATTTTTATTTATTTATTCCATTATTAACATATTTCCCCATTTAAAAAAAATAGAATTTGAGGCACCTTACCAAAATATAGTATTGAGTGAACGAATAAAAGACAAGTGAAAACATAAGAGTAAAACAAAGGCACAAAAGTCACTTAAAAATAATACACAGGATCGAGGAGGAGTAGCAGACTGAGATGACATCAGGTCTCAGGAGTTCAGTTAGATAGTTATCAAACCATTCTGAACACCTACAAAGGCACCAGGAGATCGAAGAGAAGAAGAGCAGCAATTCTAAGAACAACAGAAAATCGACCACTTTCTGGAAGGTAGGTCATGCGGAGAAGTGAATCTGAAGCCACGGAAAGATAGACTGCGGAGGGAGGGGCGGGGTCCCAGAAAGCAGTAAAGCAGCAGAGCACAAAATCAGAACTTTCAGAAGTCTGCTCCACTGAGGGACATCGCTCCAGAGGCTAAGCAGGGGTGGAGCCCTCGCGAGGACAGTGTGGTCTCGGGTACCGTGGGGTCACGGAAAGACTGGGGTGTCTGAGGGTGGCAGAGTTCCCAGGTATTGGAATGGGGAAGCCAACAGCAGAGACGGAGCTGAGGAGTGAGCTCTCAGCTCAGGGTTACCTTAAACTGTGATCCGAGGCACAGTCGGGCCACTGTTCTTCGAGAAGTGACCGCACAAGTGGCAGATCCAGGGAGACTCACCTTTCTCCTCTGGAGAAGCATGTTGCAGGAATCTGCTGGGTTTGGAGACTCCAGATGGGGTTGTGTGTCAGAGACAGGAATGCTCAGTCACAGGCCAGGTGATCCCAGAGCACAGCCGGAGACCAGGGAGACGGGGGGATTGAGCGCTTTTCTTCAAGAGCACACTGAGGAGCAGGCCCTGAGCTCTCGGCTCCTCCAGGCCAGAGACTGGGAGGCCGCCATTTTCATTCCCATCCTCCAGAGCTCTAAGGAAAGTGTTCAGGGGACAAAAGCTCCCCAGCAAATCGGGGCAGATTACTTAGCCCGGCCTCTGGCAAGGGCAGCGCAGTTCCACCTCAGGCAAAGCCATTTGAGAATCACTGCAACAGGCCCCTCCCACAGAGGATCAGCAAGAACATTCAGCCAAGACCAAGCTCACTGATCAAGGAGAACAGCGGAACTTCAGAGCTAGGGGAAAGCAGTGCATGGAATTCATGGAGTTCTCCCCATGATCCTTTAGTCTTACAAAGTTAAATTAATTTTTTAATTTTATTTTTTTCTTATTCTATTTTTTTCAACTTCTCTTCTTTCCTTTTTTAACGTTTTTTTAACTAGTTTATCTTAACAATAATTTTCTTTAAAAAATCTTTTTAACCTTCATTATTATAGTCATATTTTATCCTTCATTGTATTTAACCTTACTTTTTGTGTGTATATATATATGTGTGTGTATACACACACACACACACATATATATGGCGCTTTTTTTTTTTCTAAATAATTTGGGGATACAATTTCTTCTAATAGATCAAAATATACCCTAAATCTAGCACAGGGCTTTGTTCTAGTCTTTAGCCTGAGCACATTCTTTCCACTTTTTTCTTTCTTTTTCCAATCAACTTATCTTATTAATTCCTTTTTTAGAATTTTAAAAATTTTCATCTTTACAGTCATATTCCATCCCTTCATCATGTTTACCCTTACTTTTGTATATACATAAGTTTTTCTTCCTTTAAAATTTTGAGAGGTAGTTTCTTCTAAGAGACCAAAATTACACCCAAAATCAAGTGGTTGGCTCTGTTCTATTCACCAGTCATATATATATATATATATATATATATATATATATATATATATATATGTATGAATGACACACACACATATGTATTTTTTTTTCTTTCTACACCTTTCTTCTATCCCCAATTTGGGGTCTCTTTTGACTTGGTTAGCATTCATTTTTCTGGGGTCTTTGCCACACTTTTAGTATTTTATTCTGTCATTCATATATTCCCATCTGGATAAAATGACAAGGCAGAAAAAGAAAAACTCACCACAAAAAAAAAGAACAAGAGGCAGTACCAAAGGCTAGGGACCTAATCAATATAGACATCGGTAATATGTCAGATCTAGAGCTCAGAATGACGATTCACAAGGTGCTAGCTGGGCTCAAAAAAGGCGTGGAGGATATTAAAGAAACCTGTCTGGAGAAATAAAATCACTTTCTGGAGAAATAAAAGAACTAAAATCTAACCAAACTGAAATCAAAAAAGCTATTAATGAGGTCCAATCAAAAATGGAAGCTCTTACTGCTAGAATAAATGAGACAGAAGAGAGAATTAGTGATATAGAAGACCAAATGACCAAGAATAAAGAAGCTGAGCAAAAGAGAGACAAACAACTACTGGACCACAAGGGATATTCAAGAGATAAGTGATACCATAAGATGAAACATTATTAGAATAATTGGGATTCGAGAAGAAGAAAGAGAGAAGGGGGCAGAAGGTATATTGGAGGGAATTATTTTGAGAATTTCCCTAATATGGTAAAGGGAACAAGCATCAAAATCCAGGAGGCACAGAGAATCCCCCTCAAAATCAATAAAAATAGGTCCACACCCAGACATCTAATAGTAAAATTTACAAGTCTTAGTGACAAAGAGAAAATCCTGAAAGCAGCTCAGGACAAGAAGTCTGTAACATACAATTGTAAAAATATTAGATTGGCAGCAGACTTATTCATAGAGAACTGGCAGGCCAGAAAGAACTGGCATGATATATCCAGAGCACTAAATGAGAAAAATATGCAGCCACGGACACTATATCCAGCTAGGCTATCATTGAAAATAGAAGGAGAGATAAAAAGCTTCCAGGACAAACAAAAACTAAAAGAATTTGAAAACACCAAACCAGCTCTACAGGAAATATTGAAAGGGGTCCTCTAAGCAAAGAGAGAGCCTTAAAGTAGTAGGTCAAAAAGCAACAGAGACAATATACAGTAAAAGTCACCTTACAGGCAATATAATGGTACTAAATTCATATCTTTAAATAGTTACCCTGAATGTAAATGGGCTAAATGCCCCAATCAAAAATACACAGGGTATCAGAATGGATAAAAAACCAAAACTCATCAATATGCTGCAAGAAACTCATTTTAGACCCAAAGACACCTCCAGATTTAAAGTGAGGGAGGTGGAAAACAATTTACCATGCTAATGACATCAAACAAAAGCTGGGATCACAATCCTTACATCAGATAAATTAGATTTTAAACCCAAGACTATACTAAGAGATGAGAAAGGACACTATATCATACTCAAAGGGTCTGTCCAAAAAGATCTAACAATCTTAAATACCTATGCCCCTATCATGGGAGCAGCCAACTATATAAACCAATTAATAAAAAAAAAAATCAAAGAAACACATCGACAATGATACAGTAATAGTAGGGGACTTTAACACCCCCTCACTGAAATGGACAGATCATCCAAGCAAAAGATCAGCAAAGAAATAAAAGGCCTAAAATGACACACTGGACCAGATGGACATCACAGATATATTCAGAACATTCTATCCCAAAGCAACAGAATATACATTCTTCTCTACTGCACATGAAATGTTCTCCAGAACAGATCACATCCTGCGTCACAAATCAAGTCTCAACCCATAGCAAAAGATTGGGATCATTCCATGCATATTTTCAAACCAAAATGCTCTGAACCTAGAACTCAATCACAAGAGAAAAGTTGGAAAGAACTCAAATACACGGAGGCTAAAGAGCATCCTACTAAAGAATGAGTGGGTCAACCAGGAAAGTAAAGAAAAATTGAAAAAATTCATGGAAACAAATGATAATGAAAACACAACTGTTCAACATATGTGGGACACAGCAAGGCAGTCCTGAGAAGAAAGTTTATGATGATACAAGCCTTTTTCAAGAAACAAGAAAGTTCTCAAGTATGCAACTTAACCCTACACCTAAAAGAGCTGGAGAAAGAACAGCAAAGAAAGCCTAAATCCAGCAGGAGAAGAGAAATCAGAGCAGAGCAGAAATCAATGAAACAGAAACCAAAAGAACAGTAGAACAAGTCAACAAAACTAGGAGCTGGTTCCTTAAAAGAGTTTATAAGATTGATAAACTCCTGGCCAGACTTATCAAAAAGAAAAGAGAAAGGACCCAAATTAATAAAATCATTAATGAAAGAGGAGAGATCACAACCAACACCAAAGAAATACAAACAATTATAAGAATATATTATGAGCAACTATACACCAGCAAATTTGATAATCTGGAAGAAATGGATGCATTCCTAGAGACATAATAAACTACCAAAACTGAACCAGGAATAAATAGAAAACCTGAGTAGACCCATAACCAGTAAGGAGATTGAAGCAGTCATCAAAAATCTCCCAACAAACAAGAGTCCAGGGCCAGACGGCTTCCCAGGGGAATTCTACCAAACATTTAAAGATGAATTAATACCTATTCTCCTGAAACAGTTCCAAAAAATTGAAATGGAAGAAAAACTTCCAAAATCATTTTTATGAGGCCAGCATTACCTTGATCCCAAAACCAGACAGAGACCCCATCAAAAAAGAGAATTACAGACCAGTATCCTTGACGAACACAGATGTGAAAATTCTCAGCAAAATACTAGCCAATAGGATACAGCAGTACATTGAAAGGATCATTTACCACAACCAAGTGAGATTTATGCCTGGGCTGCAAAGTTGGTTCAACATCCGCAAATCAATCAATGTGTTACAATACATTAATAAAAGAAAGAACAAGAACCATATGATACTCTCAATAGACACTGAAAAAGTGTTTGGCAAAATACAGCATCTTTTTGATCAAAACCTTCACAGGGATAGAGGGTACATACCTCGATATCAACAAAGGCATCTATGAAAACCCACAGCGAATATCATTCTCAATGGGGAAAAACTGAGAGCTTTTCTGCTAAGGTCAGGAACACGGCAGGGACGTCCGCTATCATCACTGCTATTCAACATAGTACTAGAAGTCCTAACCTTAGCAGTCAGACAACAAAAATAAATTAAAGGCATATGAATCAGCAAAGAAGTCAAACACACTCTTTCCAGATGATATGATACTTTATGTGGAAAACCCAAAAGACTCCACTCCAAAACTGCTAGAACTCATATAGGAATTCAGTTAAGTGTCAGGATATAAAATCAATGCATAGAAATCAGTTGCATTTCTATGCACCAACAACAAGACAGAAGAAAGAGAAATTAAGGAGTCAATCCCATTTACAGTTGCACCCAAACCATAAGATACCTAGGAATAAACCTAACCAAAGAGGCACAGAATCTGTATACTATAAAGTACTCATGAAAGAAATTGAGGAAGACACAAAGAAATGGAAAAACATCCCATGCTCATGGGTTGGAAGAACAAATATTGTGAAAATGTCTATGCTACCTAAAGCAATCTACACAGTTAATGCAATCCCTATTAAAATACCATCATTTTTTTTTCAGAGATGGAACAAACAATCCTACAATTTATATGGAATGAGAAAAGACCCCAAATAGCCAGAGGAATATTAAAAAAGAAAGCCAAAGTTGGTGGTATCACAATTCCAGACTTCAAGCTCAATTACAAAGCTGTAATCATCAAGACTGTATGGCACTGGCACAAAAACAGACACATAGGTCAATGGAACAGAATAGGGAGCCCAGGAATAGACCCTCAACTCTATGGTTAACTAATCTTCAACAAAGCAGGAAAGAATGTCTAACAGAAAAAAGACAGTCTCTTCAACAAATGTTTTTGGGAAAATTGGATAGCCACATGCAGAAAAATGAAACTGGGCCATTTCCTTATAACATACACAAAAATAGACTCAAAATAGATGAAAGACCTCAATATGAGACCAGAATCCATCAAAATCTTTGAGGAGAACACAGGCAGCAACCTCTTCGCCCTCAGCCACAGAAACTTCTTCCTAGAAACATTGCCAAAGGCAAGGGAAGCAAGGGCAAAAATGAACTATTGGGACTTCATCAAGATCAAAAGCTTTTGCACAGCAAAGGAAACAGACAAAAAAAACAAAGACAACTGACAGAATGGGAGAATATATTCACAAACGACATATCAGAGAAAGGGCTAGTATCCAAAATCTATAAAGAACTAATCGAACTCAACACCCAAAGAACAAAGAATCTAATCAATAAATGGGCAGAAGACATGAACAGACATTTCTGCAAAGAATACATCCAAATGGCCAATAGATACATGAAAAAGTGCTCAACATCATTCAGCATCAGTGAAATACAAATCAAAACCACAATGAGGTACCACCTCACACCAGTCAGAATGGCTAAAATTAACAAGTCAGGAAACAACAGATGTTGAAGAGGATGTGGAGAAAGGGGAACCCTCCTACACTGTTGGTAGGAATGCAAGCTGGCGCAGCCACTCTGGAAAACAGCATGGACATTCCTCAAAAAATTGAAAACAGAGATACCCTATGATCCAGCAATCGCACTACTGGGTGTTTACCCTCAAGATACAAATGTAGAGATCTGAAGGGGCACGTGCACCTGAATGTTTATAGCAGCAATGTCCACAATAGCCAAACTATGGAAAGAACCTAGATGTCCATCAACAGATGAATGGATAAAGAAGAGGTGGTATATATACACAATGGAATACTATGCAGCCATCAAAAGAAATGAAATCTTGCCATTTGGGATGACATGGATGGAACTAGAGGGTATTATGTTTAGTGAAATAAGTCAATCAGAGAAAGATAACTATCATATTATCCCCCTGATATGAGGAAGTGATGCTGCAACATGGGGGCTTAAGGGGGTAGGAGAAGAATAAATGAAACAAGATGGGATTGGGAGGGAGACAAACCATAAGTGACTCTTAATCTCACAAAACAAACCGAGGGTTGCTGGGGGAAGGGGAGTTGAGAGAGGGTGGTGTGATTATGGACATTGGGGAGGGTATGCGCTATGGTGAGTGCTGTGAAGTGTGTAAACCTGGCAATTCACAGACCTGTACCCCTGGGGCTAAAAATACATTATATGTTCATTTTAAAAAATTTAAAAAGTTAAAAAAAAATGGAACTAGATGTCCATCAACAGATGAATGGATAAAGAAGAGGAATACAATACAATGGACTACTATGGAATACTATGCAGCCATCAAAAGAAATGAAATCTTGCCATTTGCAACAACGTGGATGGAACTAGAGGGTATTATGCTGAGTGAAATAAGTCGATCAGAGAAAAACAATTATCATATGATCTCACTGATATGAGGAATTTGAGACACAATGTGGGGGGGGGTTCGGGGGTAGGGAAGGACAAAAAATGAAACAAGATGGGATCGGGAGGGAGACAAGCCATCAGAGACTCTTAATCTCACAAAACAGAGGGTTGCTGCGGGGAGGAAGGGTATGGGGAGGGTGGTCGAGTTAGGGACATTGGGGAGGGTATGTGATATATATGGTGAGTGCTGTGAAGTGTGTAAACCTGGCGATTCACAGACCTGGGGCAAAGAATACATTATATGTTAATAAAATAATAAATTTTTAAAAAGTAACACACAAACATGCAAATCATTGCGCACACTCTACCCTCTAGAATTACAAGCAGATTCGACCAAACACTTTCCAGCAGCCAGCCCCCAGAAGAAGAAAAGTCAGTTTCAGGTCCACAGTGCTCATACGATAAAAGACAAAAGCAGATGCTCACGAGAGAGTATCATTTCCGGATTCTGTGAATTGAGAGAACGTTCTCCCAATTAGGAAAAATACTACTGTGCGGGGGAGGGTGAAGATGTGAAATGTCATCAGCCTTGGAGCCTGCAGCCCCAGCAGTGACAAGGAGGAGCATCCCTGGCACAAGCGGCAACAATTTGACACCAGGTGTTGGCAGCCTGGGAACGGAGATCGGAAAGTCTGCAGCCTGCAGGGGTGTGGCCTGCAGTTGGCCTCTGAAGAGAGAAGAGCAAGAAAACTCTGAGGCAGCCAAGAGAACAAATTCACAGAACACTTGTGAGATACCACATAGGGATTCCAAGAACTCTTCACAAGGAAACAGAAGAGTTCTTAGAATAGGTGAGGGAAGAGAGAGAAATACTGCTATGTCACTGCTATTTGGGTCCACACATGGGATTATGTGTTTCTTTTCATTTTTTGTTTTTTTTTTTTATGAAACCCATGAGTGTATCTCTTAAAAACTTAAATGGAACAGTTAGCTTACAGTGGAAAATACCAGAATTCTGCCCCTTTGATCCTCATTTCCAAAACTCCTCTTTTTTTTTTTTTTTCATTTTTTTTATTAGAGAGAATGAGTGAGAGAAAGATTGAGAGAATAAGTGGAAGGGATAGAGGGGAAGCAGACTCCCTGAGGGGCAGGGGCCTGACACAGGACGCCACCCCAGGACCCTGGGATCACGACCTGAGCCGAAGGCAGATGCTTAACCCGCTGAGCCACCCAGGTGCCCCCACAAATTCCCCCTCCTCTTAAGCAACTTCTCTGAGTTTTTTGGGCTATTTATCCTGGTTTTGTCTCCAGGTACCTAAACTATGTGCTTACATCGCCATTTTTTTTTTCATTTTTTACTTTACCTATTATCTCTTGATTTGCTATTATGGTAAATGGAGATTTACCTCTCTTAAGTCATCTCCCTCAAGTACAAGCTTTCCTCATCTGATTGTACTTCATGTTATGCCGCTTGGCAGACACTGCGTTTTTTAGGAGTTTGAGGTTTGTGGCAACCCGGAGTCGAGGAAGTCCGTGGCCCCATTTTCCCAGCAGCACTTGATTGCTTCGTGTCCCAGCATCCTATTTTGGTTAATTTTGCAGTTTTTCAAAATTTTTCATTATTTTTATATTTGTTATGTGATTGGTGATTAACGATTATGATTATGAATGATGGTTAACATTTTTTTAGCAATAAAGAATGTTTCAAATAAAGTATGTATTCTTTTTTAAAAATATAATGTTATTGCACACTTAACAAACTACAGTATAATGTAAGCATAAGTTTCATAGGCACTGGGAAGGCAAAAATTCATTTGACTCACTTTATTGCAACAGTTGCTTTATTGCCATGGTTTCGAACTGAATATCTCAGAGATGTGTCTGTATATTCATTTAAATATTCTTCCTCATTCCCATTTTCCCAAATCTGTTCCATGGGCATTTTTGTTTAAGCAAATATTTATTATTTATATTAGTATAGTTTCTACTATTCATACCTGTGATAGGGCGTACTATGATAACATTTCATTTTTGAACAACTTTATGTTATTTCCAGTATAAATAATTGCTTTGGTTTTTGTTGCTTGTCTGGTTAGTTTTTCCATGTCAAATCACTAATTGAATTCCGAACTATCAAACAGAGCTAAAACCAATTTCTGAGTGTATTAAAATACATTGGATACTCCATATACTTAGTACACTTAGTTTTCTCCATTTAGTTTTCTCTCCAAGTGACTTTCTTGGAGCCCTCTGTCTCCATTTTCTTATTGGTACTGGTTGTTCACGAGGCCTGCTCCCAGCTATGATCTTGAAACTAACCATCACTAAAATTTAGGAAATTCCCCCCCACCCCGCCTCCACTTACTGTGTTGAATCTTTGCTCCCTGGGATCCAGTGTCTTTATCTTTCTTGGTTTCCTTTTTTACATCATTTAGTGTTTCTGAATAGACTTGTCATGATTTTACTCACTCACCTGAGTGGTAACTTGCCTAAGTATAGAATTTCAGATTGGATATAATTTGTCTTCAGAATTTTAAGCCACCGCTCCTTTTTCCCCCCCAGATTAATCTAGTATTCTTGGTTTGTTTGTCTTTGTTTTTTGTGGGGTTTTTTGGTTTTGTTTTTGTCTTTTTTTTTTTTTTTTCCTGAGTCCTGGATTGCTTTTCCTTCCTTTGGATTCTTGCTATGACTTGTTTGTTTCTTTGTATATTTAGCATTGGTTGTCTTTGTCTTTCTTGTTTAAGTCTTTTTCAACTATGTGTGATTATTGAATACACATATTCAGATTTTTCTAGGGCTATTCCAGGGAAGAAAGCTGAACCTTCTGATTGCTGGGTACGTGCGGATAAAGCTATCAACATTCTGGCTTTCAGCTTTCTTGGCACTAAGAGACTCAAGGGAGTGGGTGGAGAATTATCCTTTATTATATGGACTTTTTCTTAATCTCACTCTTTATAGTATGGCTTCTGCTTTGCCTGCCACTGTACTTGTCCCCGATTTGGGGCCCATCTTTTCAATTTATCCATGCATTAAACCTCCAATCTTCTGCTTAGGGCATAGGAGAGAAATTAGTCTATTCTATCAAAGAAAATAGATACTTCTGCATAGGAAAAGATACTGGGGAAAGGATATCTAACAGTTAAACATAGCAGATTGAACA
This sequence comes from Mustela nigripes, assembly GCF_022355385.1. Taxonomy (NCBI): domain Eukaryota; kingdom Metazoa; phylum Chordata; class Mammalia; order Carnivora; family Mustelidae; genus Mustela; species Mustela nigripes. The sequence continues at coordinate 18,348,086 of NC_081563.1, read as the reverse complement.
TATGGCTCTTATTTCTGTTGCCTCCAGAAACTCTGCTAAAATGAGAATAAAATTTTTGAAATGAATAAACACAGTAAAGAGAGAACATGAACAGCGATGTAGCAGTCAGAGCTCTGGCAGAAAACAGATTGGCACACTCAAATGAGAATTGAATAGAATTTAATAAAACTATTTACAGAGGTGTGAGCAGGATTAAGAGAACTGACAAGGGATGGTGAAGTACATGGGGGCTAACATCATTTGGAAGCGATCATCATCTCTAGGCTTCTAGGGGCCAGTGGGAAGAATGATGACTGGAACCTGGTTAAAAGCTCTAGGCATGGAAGAGAAGAACACTATAGGAGTCACAGAGCTAAGTAGAAGGATTGTGCCACCACCAAAACTGTGGTGTTCCAGGGAGAAGTATGTGGGGAGAACGCAGGGATGAGAATAAATATTCTTACATCTACAATTCTATTTCCTCCCACTCTCCAGTCTTCTGCCAGTACCTCCAATTAGCTGAATCCAACTGGAAGCCAAAAGTCAAGGGAGCTGAATTCCACAGAAGTATCTTCTCTGCACACAGAGCAGGGCAAAAAAAAAAAAAAAAAGAGAGAGAGAGAGAGAGAACATGAATTTGGAAGAGCAAAATGATAAATAACACAAGTACAGACAAGAGATGTCAACAAATTTTTAGAAGATAAAAATTGGATAAAGGAGTTGCTACAATTGTGAAAGCTTAGTACCGCAGGGGTATGTTAATAAGAAGAAAGCTGAAATCATCACAGTATTTTATAAATGCCCAGAATCTGGAGGCACCAGTTATCACTAAAGGCAGAAATTAATGCAGAGCTGAAAAAAAAAAAGGACTGGTTGGAAAACGTTAAATGTCTTGCTCATAGCCATAAAACTCCATTCTGCAGAGACAAGTGGGCCCTCTTTCCCACTCTAGCAGAAGACAAGGCGTCAGGAAACTTGCAGTATCTAGACACAAGAACACCAGACATAGCTGAAGGCAAGAATAATTATTTGTACAGGATTCAGAGCAGGATATCACAATTCTACTGGAGAGCTTAAGGTTGAACTAGAACTACTACATAGAAAATTACTAGAACAACCCATAGGCAATTATTAATTCTAGTATAATTAAAAAGTTATATAATCAGTAGTATAACAATACAAGTATATTGATTTAAACAAAAAATGTGAAAATAAAATAAAAATCAAAAATGTGAAACAAATATATTGGAAGGGTGAAGGGAAGGAAGGGCATGTTACATGGGCAAAATCCCATTATTCCATAATATGAAGTCAATAGGTAGCATATAAAGAGCAACTTAAGATTATTTTTGGAAATGTAGAATAATAAAAAAAAAAAACAGGAGAAACAGCTAAAAGAATTCAAAATTTTGCTTCTAGGGAACACATTTCAGAGAGGGGAATGGGGGTTCATGGTGCTATACTATTCTCAATATAAACCTTATCCTCATATTGGACTTCTTCAAATTATGTACATATTTCACTTTCATAAAAGCTAACGAAGGAATAAAGGATATATGTGTTGCCATTAAAATAGTAAGGTTCACTCGGGGCCTAGAGAAGAAAAACAAAGCTGAGGAAAAGCTTAAGGGAAGGTCATATGGGGGAGGACATACTGGTCTCATCAAACCCCTCAGAATTCAGATTCATTAAGTATTAACAGAAGTTGCCATTGACTTGTAAAGACAACAGAAATACATTTTAGATATACAAGAGCATACCCTAAAACACTCTTCAGAAAAGAACTACAACCAAATTAGAGATTAACCAATTATAAATGTAACGATAGAGCAGTTCCTATCAAATCAACTTTCTAGTGGATAATAAGTATAAATTCTGAGAAAAATTGTAAAAAATCAACAACTTGAAAGCACTGGAGAAAGACCAAACTCAGGCCAAAAGTAGGTAGTAGGGGCGTTTACATTTGAAAAAGGGGAATGTTTCTGAATAAGTTCTCATTGTTAACCCATTTAACTTGAGGGAAGGTGCCAGATGACCCCATGTGGGATAGTTAAACGTGAAGAAGAAAAGGGATGGGGGCACCTGGGTAGCTCAGTCGCTTAAGACCCTAAGACTTTGACTCAGCAAATCTCAGTGTTATGATCTCGGGGTCAAGATCTCAGGGTCATGAGATTGGGCCCCATTCCAGTGGGGAGTTTGCTGGAGATTCTCTCTCCCTCTGCTCCTCCCCTTGCTCGCTTGCTCTCCCTCTCTCAAATATTAAATTTTTCTAAAAAAAGAAAAAGAAGAATGTGAGGTGACAATAACCCTTGAAAAGAAAGGGCAGATCACAAATAGGAGAGAGCCAGAGAGAGGGAGACAGGGTTCTGTGTATAAATTCTGCCCCTATATCTGCCTGACCTTGAACTACACTTGTGCAGAACAGACTCTGTGCAACCCAGCTAATGCTAGAAGAGCTGAACTGAGATTTCAGCTGCTCCCCACAACAATAGAAAGTTTGAGGTTTGAGTCTAGCCAAGTTAACTGCCAAGTTAAACTCCCAGCAAAGCAAAGCAAAACAAAACAAAACAGGGGCATGTGGTTGGCTCAGTTGGTACAGGATGTGACTCATGATCTTGGGATCATGAATTTGAGCCCCACATTGGGCATAGTTTACTTAAAAAAAAAAAAAAAAACTTTTTGGAGAAATATAGCAGAATCCAGAGTCTCTACAACGTATTGTTTATAATATCCAAGATACGGTCCAAAATTATTAGGGGAAAACAAGGGGAAATCTAGGAATCTGGCAGAATAGAAAGTACCAGTAATTTGTCTCCCCACCTAGATAACAGTTGATGGCAGAATCCCTCTGATACACAATTTTGGATCTCTGGAGTCTATTGAGGGCTTGCAACTTCCAAGGGAAGGCTAAATTGGTAAATTGTGGTTAATTTCGGTCAATTTCATTTCTTAGCACAGGAGCAAGTACCCATTCCCCACCCTCAGCCCCATGATAGGTAGCTGTGCATGCCTCCTAAAGCAGGTACACACAGCTTGTAGAAGTCAGCATAGGCAGAAATTACCCTCCAAATATCTGGGATCTGTGTTTTGGTTATAGATTGCTGCTTCTGATCAGAGAGGTACACCTCTTTGCACCTACTCCCATTGTTGCAAACTCCTACCTTTCTAGGTTAAGGGATTTAAAGGGCTTTTCCCTTTTTTTTCTCTTTTTCCCCTTTTAGGGGCCACACATTAAAGAATAGGACATTCAAAAACAATTGCATAAATGGGGAAATAAGAAAGTAGCCATGCATGCCCAGGGAAAAGTGTAGGCTCAGAAAAGATCAGAGAAGATCTTAAGTTCATAACTCACATACGTCCCTGATGCAGAGCCAGGATACAATAAATTTTTTCAAAACAATAAACAAACAAACAACAAGAAAACCCCATAGCAAACCCTTGGGAAAGGAGAGAAATCTGATTTCAAGTGTTACCACATTATTAGATTAAAATGTCCAGTTTTCAGGGTGCCAGAGTAGCTCAGTTGGTTAAGTGTCTAGCTCTTAGTTTTGGCTGAGGTCATGATCTCATGAATCATGGGATCAAGTTCTGAGTCAGGCTCTGCACTCAGCAGGGATTCTGCTTCCAGATACTCTCCCTCTGCCCCTTTCAGCATGAGCACACTCTCAAATAAATAATCTTTAAACAAATGTCCATATTCAAGAAAAAAATCACAAGGCATAAAACAAAATAGGAAAAGGTGCCCATGCAAAGGAAAAATTTAAATCCACAGGGACTTTCCCTGAAAAAATTTGATGACAAATCTACTAGAAAGAGACTTTAAAACAGCTGTCTTAAAGATGCTCAAAGATCTAGAGAGTCAAGAAAATGATGTATGAATAAAATAGAAATATCAATAAAGAAATAGAAAAAACTAAGAAGAAAACTAAAAGACATTCTGGGACTGAAAAGTACAATAACTAAAATTGAAAAATCCTGGGGCACCTGGCTGGCTCAGTGGGTTAAGCTTCTGCCTTCAGCTCAGGTCATGATCCCAGGTCCTGGGATCGAGCCCTGCATCAGGCTCTCTGTTCAGCAAGGGAAAGTGATTTTGGGCGTGCTTTTCTTTTTTTGCTGTTAATTTATTATCTTTATTGAATTAAAATTATACTATGTATAAAACAGCAATGTATACACAGGAATTAATGTATCGTAATATATACAATTATCTTTGAAAAGTCAGGACTCAAGTTACAATGATTATGAACATAAAACCTCTATTAAAACATTTTCCATAAGTGATTTATTTAGCTGTTTTAGTTCGGAGTCGTCATTTGAGAATCTGATGATCACTTTCCTTTACTTTATGGTCCATCAAAATCACTTGCCCAGATATATCAATAAAAGATGAAATTTCATTTGTGTATAATTTCCGTTTGGCCCATTTTGGTCGAGACATATTTTCTTTACTTACTTCTACATTTGAGAGCTTTGGAGAGCTCATTGTTTCAATTATCTTCTTTGCTTTTGATTGAAGAATTGTTGGAGAATGTTGTAAGAAGTCTCCAAATTTCTGTAGTGTTCCTTCTTTTTTCTTAGTCACATTTGTACTAACTGTGGACACCTGACTCCATAAAGAGTATGTTTTCTTAGATGACGGACGTGCTTTCCCCTCTCTCTCTGCCTGCCTGCTTGTGATTTCTCACTCTCTCTCTGTCAAATAAATAAATAAAATCTTAAAAAAATTTCATTGGGGGGATTCAAAGGCAGATTTGAGCAAACAAAAGACAGAATCAGCAAACACGAAGGTGACAATGTAAAGTAATAATTCTAAGGAACAGATAGAAAAAAAGACTGTAAAAAATTAACTGACCCTAAGGGAGCTGTGGGACACCCCTAAACAGACCAACATATACATCATGGAAGTCCCAGAAGAAGAAAAGGATAGAGAGAATATATGAATAAATAGTGCCTGAAAACTTCCCCAATTTGATGAAATACATGAATATAAATATCTAAGAAGCTCAGTGAATTCTAAGTAAGACAAATCGAAATAGATCCAAAACAGGTCATAATCAAATTTTCAAAAGACAAAAAGAGAATCTTGAAAGCAGCAAGAGAGAAGCAATTCACTGTATACAAGGAGGAAGATTATCAGAAACCTCCTCAGAAATTTTGGAGTCCAGGGGCACCTGGGTGGCTCAGTGGGTTAAAGCCGCTGCCTTCGGCTCAGGTCATGGTCCCAGGGTCCTGGGATCGAGCCCCACATTGGGCCCTCTGCTCAGCAGGGAGCCTGCTTCCTCCTCTCTCTTTTCCTGCTTCTCTGTGATCTCCATCTGTCAAATAAATAAATAAAAATCTTAAAAAAAAGAAAAAGAAAAAGAAATTTTGGAGTCTAACATATCCAAGGGTCTAAAAGAAAAAAAAAAAAACTGTTAACCAAGAATTCAATATCCAGCACAACTCTCCTTTGAAAGTGGAGATACTGGGGCGCCTGGGTGGCTCAGTGGGTTAAGCTGCTGCCTTCGGCTCAGGTCATGATCTCGGGGTCTGGGATCAAGCCCCGCATCAGGCTCTCTGCTCAGTGGGGAGCCTGCTTCCCTCTCTCTCTCTCTCTCTGCCTGCCTCTCTGCCTACTTATGATCTCTACCTGTCAAATAAATAAATAAATAAAATCTTAAAAAAAAAAAAGTGGAGATACTGATACATTAATGATAAACAAAAGCTGAGAGAATTCACAGCCACCAGAGCTGCCCTTCAGGATATGCTCAAGGCGATCCTGCAGGCTGAAATGAAAGGACACCGGAGAGTAACTTGAAGTCATGGGAAGAAATAGAAACGTCCCTCAATAAAGATAAATACACAAGCAATTATAAAAGCTACCAAACTACAGTAATCAAAACAACGTGGGGGCACCTGGATGGCTCAGTCAGTTAAGCGGCTGCCTTCAGCTCAGGTCTTGGTCTGAGTCCTGGGATCGAGTCCCACATCGGGCTCCTTGTTCAACAGGAAGCCTGCTTCTCCCTCTCCTGCTTCCCCTGCTTGTACTCTTTCTCTCTTTCTCTCTCACATAAATAAATAAAACCTTTTAAAAAACAGTGTGGTACTGGCAAAAAGACAAACATCCAGACCAATGAAGTTGGTTGAGAGCCCAGGAATAAACCTTAAATATGTGGTCACATTAATTTCTTAAAAGATTTTTATTTATATTATTGAGAGAGGGGACACAAACAGGGGGAAGGGTGGAGGGAGAAGGACAAGCAGATTCCCCACCGAGCGCGGAGCCTGACACAGGGCTTAATCCCCAGACCCATAGATCATGACCTGGACTGAATGAAGTCAGACACTTAACTGACTGAGCCACCCAGGCACTCCATAGGGTCAAATGACTTTCAACAAGTGTACCCAGACCATTCAATGGAGAAAAGATGGTCTTTTCTATAAATGTTGCTGGGAAAACTGGATACTCACATGCTAAAGAATGAGGTTGGACCTTTACTTAACACCATATGCAAAAATTAACTCAAAATTAGTAAAAGACCTAAATGTAAGACTTAAAAGTAAAAAATTATTAGAAGGAAACACAGGGCAAAACCTTCACTGTGTGGGATTTGGCAGTGATTCCTTGGATATGACACCAAAGGCACAAGCAACAAACTAAGAAGATAAGTTGGACTTCATGCAACTTTAAAAATTCTGTGTATCGGGTGCCTGAGTGGCTCAGTGGGTTAAGCCGCTGCCTTCAGCTCAGGTCATGATCTCAGGGTCCTGGGATCGAGTCCCGCATCGGGCTCTCTGCTCAGCAGGGAGCCTGCTTCCCTCTATCTCTCTCTCTGCCTGCCTTTCTGTCTACTTGTGATCTCTCTCTGTCAAATAAATAAATAAAATCTTAAAAAAAATTCTGTGTATCAAAAGGCAGTGTCAACAGAATTAAAAAGCAAACCACAGGATAAGGGAAAATATTTGCAGAACTACATCTGATATGGGATTAACATCCAGAATATAGAGAGAACTTGTATAACTCAACAACAACGGCAACAACAAATAATTCAAAAATGGACAAAGGACTTTAAATAAACATTTGTCCAAAGAAGACATACAAATGGCCAATAAGCACACAAAAAGATGAGCCACATCATTGCAAATCGGAACTATAATGAGATATCACCTCATATGCATTAGGCTGACAAATATAAAAAAACAACAGGAATAAAACAATGGTTGGCAAGGATGTGGAGACATTAGAACCCCTGTTCATTGCTGGTGGGAATATAAAATGGCATAGTTGTGGAAAACAGTTTGGCGGTCTTCAAAAAGTTAAACATGGGGGGCGCCTGGGTGGCTCAGTGGGTTAAAGCCTCTGCCTTTGGCTCAGGTCATGATCCCAGAGTCCTGGGATTGAGCCCCGAATCGGGCTCTCTGTTCAGCGGGGAGCCTGCTTCATCCTCTCTGTCTGCCTGCTTCTCTGCCTACTTGTGATCTCCATCTGTCAAATAAATAAATAAAATCTTAAAAAAAAAAAAAAAAAAGAAAGAAGTTAAACATGGACTTACCGTAGGACCCTGCAGTTCTGCTCTTAGGTACACACTCAGAAGACTGCAAACAGGGATCCCTAGTCATATGCCAGCGTCCACTGCAGGATTCACAATAGCCAGCAGGTGGAGACAACCGAAATATCCATCAATAGATAAAAGGATAAACGAATTGTGGCAAACACACGCAAGGTAATATAATCTAGCCAGAAACAGAATGAGGTTCTGATGCATGCTGCCATGTGGACGAACTTGGAAACATACGAAGTGCGATGAGCCAGACACAAGAGGGAAAATGATGAATGATTCCACCTATGCTAAGTATCTAGAACAAGCAAGTTCGTAGAGACAGAGAGTAGGTTAGAAATTACCAGGGGCTGGGGGAACGGGGAGAAGGCATGACTGTTTAATGCCTACGAGTTTTTGTTGGAGGCAATAAAAAGGGTTGAATATAGATTGTGGTGGTGATTACATAACATTGTGAATATAATTCATGCCACTGAATTTTATACTTAAAAATGATTAAAGTGGTAAATTTTATGTTACATATATTTTACCACAATAAAGGTTAGAGCTATGGGGAATCGGGGCGGGGGGGGAGGTAAAATTATAGCCTCTGTGCCACTATTTATTGTCCCAAGTCTACTTCCTCTCTGCAGATTAACATTAAATATTTGCTTAGGACTCTAGTTTATAAGATTTATAAGGAACTTGGTTGTAAAATATTCTAGCAATACCGTGTTTGTTTAGGAAGCTCTGACATACAAGGCAATGTTTCTTAAACATCTAAAAAAAAAAAATCTTCAGTAGTCTGAGGCTTACCTGCATCAGCATCCTCTTAGGATGCTTGATAAAATGTAGATTCCTGGCTCCAACCAAGATCTACCAAACCAGGAAATTTGGGAATGAAGGCTATGAAAGAGCATTTTAAACACGTGTCCAGAGAGAAATTATGCTTAGGTCATAAGCAATTATATGTATACACAGTTGGTTAGGCTTACTCAATCTGGTGCAAATAGCCAGTTTCCAATGGATTCCTGGAACCTTGGAAGGCTGGGAACACTTGAGAGATTTGAACTAAATTAACCCAACTTTGTAGTAGCTCAAGGAGCAAATAAGACTCCTCTACTTAGACTGAACAAAATAAGATTTTTAGAAAGAGAGAGGGAGGAGCACCTGGGTGGCTCAGTTGGGTTAAGCATCTGATCTTGACTCTTGATCTCAGCTCAAGTCTTGATCTCAGGGCCGTAAGTTCAAGTCCTATCCTGACCTCCACACTGGGCCTGAAGCCTACTTAAAATAAATAAGCAAATAATTTTTAAAAAGGAAGAAGGAACACATTTTCTATATAATGGAGGATTTAGGTTCAAGGGATTAAGTAAAGGAAGGGTATACTTGTTGCGTTTGTGGGAGGCAGTCAAAGGCTGGTGTGCTACATTATTATAGCGCGTTCACTGTGAATGGAATACTGTCTGATGAGTTTAATGTCAGCATCAGGCACCATAATAGTAAATGAGACATTGAATCGATGAAGTTCCTTTTCAAGGAGTGTGCGGCACTGGTTTTCAACCTTAACGTGCCTAAGATTTGTCTATCACCAACCCTCCCCATCCCACCCCTGTTATTCCCCTTCCTTCCTGCCTTTCTTTTACCTTTCTTTCTTCCTACCTCCCTACTACCTTCTCTCCTTTCTTTCTTTAGTTGCAGAGGTAGAATTTAGTGATTCCTCAGTTGCATATAATACTCAGCACCCATTACATCAAGTGCCCTCCTTAATGCCCATCCCCCAATATCCACCCCCCACCCAGCAACCTTCATTTTGTTTCCTAGAGTTCAGTGTCTCCATGGTTTGCCTCCCTCTCTATTTCCATCTGATTTTATTTTTCCTTCCCTTCCCCTGCGTTCATCTGTTTTGCTTCCTAAAGTCCACATATGAGTGAAATCATATGGTATTTGTCTTAGCATAATACCCCCTAGTATAGTACCCTTAGCATAATACCCTCTAATTCCATCCATGTCCCGGAAATTCTGATTCAGAGGTTTGGGGTGGGACCCAGAAATCTTCATTTTAAAGAAATACTCTAGGATATTCCCATGCATGTGGTCCAAAGAGCACACTTGGAAAAACACTTGGGCTGCATTTGATAGAATGTCTTGACATAACTCAGGCTCCCTGGGTAGAACATCAAAGGAACATTTGTAAAAGGGCTGAACTACTTACCCATTTCATGAGTCCCGAGCAGAGAACTAGCAAGGATTAAAGAATTAGATGCATGAAAGTACAGACAGGACATTTCTGATACTCTGCTAAGCTCCCTGGTGAGGGAAAGCAACACCCTAAATTTCTTGACTTTAACACTAAATCAACAGCAGCAACAACCCCCCAACGCAAGCACGTGAATTTTCCAGTCAGTGCTGATGCACACTCCAACCGCTAGAGGGAGCCCAAGGATTTCCACACACAAAACCCATTCCCTAGCAGGGAGAAATTTAACAGGGGTCAAGAACTTGAGGACTTTATTGCTAAGGGAACAGCAAAGTCTGGTAGGAGCTAAAGGCTAAAAGCATTTCATTATACATGCAATGTATAAAAGAAGGAAAAGTCCTTCTGTCTCCTATGTAAATCTTTGCATCTTAAGACAAAAAAAAGAAAGAAAGAAAATGTTCTCTGAGGTAGCCTAGGCTAGATTTGCCAGGGTTGTTAAAGAAAAAATTATTCTAAAAATATTGTATTGTAAAAGAAAAGAGGGAGGGCACCTGGGTGGCTCAATCCGTTGAGCATCTGACTCTTTCTTTCTTTCTTTCTTTCTTTCTTTTTTTTCAGATTTTATTTATTTATTTGACAGTGAGTGAGAGAGGGAACACAAGCAGGGGAAGAGGGAGAAGCAGGCTTCCTGCTGAGGGGCTCATCCCAGGACCCTGGGATCATGACCTGATCCAAAGGCAAACGCTTAAAGACTGAGCCACCCAGATGCCCGAGCATCCGACTCTTGATTTTGGCCCAGCTCCAACTCTTGATTTTGGCCCAGGTCGTGATCTCCGGGTCCTGGGATGGAGCCTGGCAGTTGGCTTTCCACTCAGCAGGGAGTCTGCTTCAGGATTCTCTCTCTATCTCGGCCCCTCCCCCTCTAAAAAGTAAATAAATCTTTTTAAAATATATTGCATTGTACATTTCAAATCGCTAAGAGAATAATCTTAAAAGTTCTCAGCACACCAATAAATAAATAAATACCATGTGACGTGATATTCATTTCACAATATATAGCTCTATAAAAATCATCCAATTGTATGCCTTACATCTGCACAATGTTATATGTCATTTATATTTTAATAAATGTGGGGGGAAAAGAAAAAAATATTCTGACACTTATTAAAATGGTAAGAAAGACTTCATTCAAGACTGTTGGAATAGGCTTCAATACTATCAAAATGGAGAGAGGGGTCAGGCTGAATTCGGAATTGAGTAAGGACAAGTGGGGATCCATGGCCAAGGAGCAGAGAGAAGGGGCCAGTGGATGGAAAATTACTAGAGGAGACAGCAAGGGTAGGGGGTTTTTGCTACACTGACTTAGCAGGATTCTACTGCAGGCCAAGACCTTAGAGTCAAAGGTAGGGAATGAAGAACTTGATCAGATATGGAGGGTAATCAGGTATCCCAGGTGGGGTATTTCTCTTAACTGACTTGGCAGGGTTCTTGCTAAATTTGGCTATTCAGGCCAGATAAGGGGTCTTCAAGAGGTCAAGGTCGAGGTCCAGTTGAGAAGAGGGCTCAGAGGAACCTGACTTATGCTTGGTCAAGGAGACAATCTTTGTCAGGGCTTATGAAGAAAGGGTTCTCTTTATCTCGGTTTCCTTTTCCATTCTTCCCTTTCTCTTCCCAGGATAAGATCAAAGCGTAGCCCCAAGGGCAAAGGACCTGTAAGACCTGCTTTTTGCCTAGACTTGGATCTTGAAGTCCTGCCTGGCTTAGCAGCAGCTTAGAATAACAACTGAACCAAATCCCCAGCCTCCAAAAAGAATAAATAATACCCTTAAAAATGTCCATTCATGTATTTTTCGCAGAGATCTAGTGGCTGTCCATCTGGGTGGCTGTAGAGTATTTGGGGCTACAAAATCCAAAATCTCTTTTATGCACACAACCAACCTATATAATTGAATGCACAGTAAATACACACACCACACACACACCCCACATGAACACCCATTCTGATTTAGAAAAATAGATACCTAAATAACAAAATCCCTTTATCTTTATAGACCTAGAAAATAGATTGAATAATATTTCCAAATTTCATCTAAGACTCTGTAGATGTGTTATTAAAAAAAAATTGAGTGAACTAAAGAGTAATCCAATCATTAAGACTGTTCTGTGTGTGATTTTTCTACTAGGTGCAGAAATAGAGAAGACCTAGGATGCGCCCAGCAATATACTTGTTGCCTCATCACTTGAAATAAATTTACAATGGAGACTATATGTCCCCTTGAAAGATGAAGAAAAACTAAGAAAGACTACATAACTTGTCCCAGGTAAAATTGTTGGAAAGGCAGAACTAGAAATTTAATTGAGGTCTGGGGTTAGAATTTTATTTAAAAATTATTTCTATCACTTTAAAATAAAATATTCTAAGCTAAATGGAATCATGCCCCATGCTCTGTAACCTATTTTTTCCAAATAGTATGTCTTGAATGTCCCTACTTCATAGCCTTCAAACTCACTGTTTTGTTTTGCTTTTTCATAAAACCTTCACACTTCTGGAAAATAGAGGGCAGTTTGAGAAAACATGGTTGATTTCTTTCCCTCCCCATCCCATATACCCCACGCCTTGCAAAATGACCAAAGAAATCTAAAGTAAGGAACGTTCTGTATCAGCTCTGACGATACAGAAGGGAAGCACACAAAGAGCAGGCTCCTTGGAGAACTGAATTTTACTACATTTAGGGCAGTTGGTGTTAAAGAATACCCAGGCACGATTGTCAGCTTTAGCAAATAAAAATACAAGATACACAGTTCAATTTGCATCTCAGAGAAATAATAAATAACTTTTATACTATTGGTGCATGAGATATCCATTGTTTAACGTTTGGATTTAACAGGGAATCCTGTATTTTGTCTGGCAGTCATACCCCACAACCCATTCCGAGCTTCCCTGAAGGAACTTCAAGGCCAGGACAGAAGGAAGGAGGAAGAGAGAAAGGGAGGGAGATGCTGGAGCTCAGGTATGGAGGGACAATGGTTGGGATTCGAGGAGCTTGGCAGGGCTGAGCAGAAAAGCTGCCCTTGGGGTACAAATTATTTGCTAAGGATCCTGTGGGTTATAAGCAGCCCTAAGTTCAAGGGATGTCAAGTGATGTTAGGTGTAGAAAGCTTAGGGGGTTAGAATGGGACCCTCTGAAGCACTGCTAGTTGATGAATAAGTTAATGGGAGTTTTTCTAGAGGACAATTTGACTACACATCAAAAGCTTTAAAATAGGGGCGCCTGGGTGGCTCAGTGGGTTAAGCTGCTGCCTTCGGCTCAGGTCAGGATCTCAGGGTCCTGGGATCGAGTCCCACATCGGGCTCTCTGCTCAGCGGGGAGCCTGCTTCCCTCTCTCTCTCTCTGCCTGCCTCTCCGACTACTTGTGATTTCTCTCTGTCAAATAAATAAATAAAAATCTTTAAAAAAAAAAAAGCTTTAAAATATTTAACCTAGCAATAGCTCCACTAGAAATTCATTCTAAAGAAATGATAAATGTGTTCTGTAAAGTGTTGGGTATAATAACAAAGAAATGGATGCATGTTAAGTGATGAACAACAGGAGAATGTTTAAGTTATGGTACACCCATATGCTAAGGAATATTATGCTGTCATTAAAAATGATGCCACAGAGTACATACTGATATGAAAAGAATTTTCACTGTATAGTTTGAGTTAAAAAAAAAAAGGCAAACTATGAAACTCCTTAATGGTAAGATTCTATTTTATTAAAAAAGTACATACATAGGTAGATATATCAATCTCTCTGTGCATATATATATATGATATTTTGATATTTTGTGCATAAAAAACATCAAAGGGTATATACTAAAAAGTTAACAATGGTTTTCTTTAAATAATTGCAATGTGAGTAGCTGCTTTTTACTTATATTTTATGGTTTATTTTTTAAATATATATATATTTTAAAGATTCTATTCATTTATTTGACACACAGAGAGAGATCACAAATAGGTAGAGAGGGAGGCAGAGAGAGAGGGAGAAGCAGGCTCCCCGCTGAGCAAAGAGCCCGACGTGGGCCTCGATCCCAGGACCCTGGGACCACGATCCGAGCCGAAAGCAGAGGCCCAACCTGCTGAGCCACCCAGGGGCCCCTAGTTTATTTTTTAAATCTGTATTACCTAAGTAACTTTTTAAAGGTATTGTTTAAATCTGTCATTGGTGAATATACGCTTTTGAGTAACTATGAGATTCCAGTTATAAAATGGGCTTTACTATTAAGGAGTGTCTCGTCAAGATAAATGAGCGCTGAGTTTCTACTGAGTCCCAGGACTCTCGGCCCTCCCAGAGTCTAAAGGCCACATTCCTTGGTGAAGTTCCTTGGCTCTCATCCTTGCTGGCTCTGAAACCCCATTTGTCAGCCCATTTGTGATCATCTCTCAGGATTCAAGTTCACTGATGAGCAAATTAGAACGATGTATTAATTTGTGCTGAGAATGATCACAGTCACATAAGTCAGAAGAGTACTCCCAGTGTAACCAGCACATTTCTTCCCTGTGGGGTGACATAGGGAACCAGATTGTGATTAGAACGCTGCTTGCTAAGCCTGGAATCATACTAGGGGCAGGTAGTAACTTGAAAATTTAATGGGACCTGACTAAGCTAGGCAGGACGTACCCTGTTCTCAATAAACATGGCCTTGCCAATAGAACTATAAGTACAAGTCTGAGGTTCCTTCTTCCCAGCACAGTAGTAGTTGGATAGGCACTGCCAAAATTAATCTCCGAGATTCCCCTTTTATAAAAATCTCACCAGACTAACAAACCTCCATTTCCTTCAAATCGCACCCTTAGCATGGACAGTCAGCGCGTGCTCACGTGTGGAGCCCTTCTACTTCCTTCAAGGCATTTTCAGCTCTTTTTTCTTCTGCAGTGTTGTATTCCGATAGTTTAACTCTGAAGAGTATTTCCTCAATTTCTTTTCTTTTTAAAATTATTTAATAATTGAAATCAGTTACTATAAAAGAGTAATAATGATTTCCGCAGCACCTGTTAGATTTGGGTAGGATGGTGGGTGAGCAGAATAGGTGAAACCTTTCTCAGTTTTTGTTGGTTGAATAGGCTAGTTATTGACAACCTGGTGGCAAAACAGAAAATATTTGCAAAATTACGTTTCTTTCCTTCTTCTCCCCTCCCCCTCCCTTCTTCTTTTTCTTCTTCTTCTTCCTCTTCTCCTCCTCCTTCTTGGCTTAACAAAACACATTTCTTTTTTTTTTAATTTTAATTCAATTAATTAACATAAAATGCATTATTGGTTTCAGAGGTACAGGTCTGTGATTCTTCAGTCTTATATAACACCCAGAGCTCATTACATCACACGCCCTCCTTAATGTCCATCACCCAGTTCCCCCAGCCCTCGAGCCCCCTCCCCGCCAGCAACCCTCAGTTTGTTTCCTATGACTAAGAGTCCCTCATGGTTTGTCTCCCTCTCTAGTTTTGTCATTATTTTTTCCTTTCTTTCCCTATGATCTTGTTTTGTTTCTTAAATTCCCCATATGAGTGAGATCGTATGATAATTGTCTTTCTCTGATTGATTTATTTTACTTAGCATAATCCCCTCTAGTTCGATCCATGTCATTGCAAATGGCAAGATTTCATTT
Organism: Mustela nigripes; assembly: GCF_022355385.1. Lineage (NCBI taxonomy): Eukaryota > Metazoa > Chordata > Mammalia > Carnivora > Mustelidae > Mustela > Mustela nigripes. Next base: position 18,332,744 of record NC_081563.1, on the reverse strand, counting down.
TTGATGGGTGTCTAATAATTCATCATATATATGTATGTGTGTGTGTGTGTGTGTGTGTATATATATATATATATATAGTCACATCTTCTTTATCCATTCATCTGTTGATGGACATTTGGGCTCTCTCCAAAGTTTGGCTATTTTTTTAAAGGGCATTTTAATATGCATTTACATACAACAAACTTTTAAATAGTAAATGCATTTTTTAAAAAATATTCAAACTCGGGGGGGTGGATGAAAAGCGTTTTTGAAGAAATTAGGGGTCAACACACAAAGAGGCTTTCATAGCTGCTCTCTTGCTCCTGGATCAAGTTCATATTGGAGCAAAATTGTTTTGCTCAAACATGAAACTGAGCTACTACACTGATAGAAGACACCAGGCTCGGGACGCCTGGGTGGCTCAGTGGGTTAAAGCCTCTGCCTTCGGCTCAGGTCATGATCCCAGGATCCTGGGATCAAGACCAGCATCGGGATCTCTGTTCAGCTGGAAGCCTGCTTCCTCCTCTCTCTCTCTCTCTGCCTACTTGTGATCTTCGTCTGTCAAATAAACAAACAAAATCTTTAACAAAAATAAATAAATAAAGACACCAGGCTCAGCTCTGTCTCTTGAGGAGTCATAAAGGAGTTGCCCCTTGGTGTAGCTTCCTTGGTTGCCAAACAGTCTACTCAAATTTTCCGGAACTGGAACCAAAGTCCACATAATCTACTTAACATTCTGAGTTCTGAAGAACATGGTGTACCCAGTGTGAGTTATCCAAAAAGCAAACCAAGCACAGGCTTAGGGAACTGGCAGCAAAGGTATACCCTTGAGCATGCATATCTGTATGTGTGCGAGTGTGCACCCATGACATTCACACATGCACGCACACACAATTATTTAGAAATACTTCAATGTTTGAGAGTTCAAGAAAAAGGGGGAGGGCAACAAAGGGGTGCCTGGGTGGCTCAGTCAGTCGGGCATCTGCCTTTGGCTCAGGCCGTGATTCCAGGGTCCTAGGACCAAGCCCTCTATGGGTTCCTTGCTCAGTGGGGAGTCTGCTCCCTCTCCTTCTGCCACTCCCCCTGCCAGTACTTGCTCTCTCCCTTCCCCTCTCTCTGTCAAACAAACAAATAAATAAATAAAATCTTTTTTAAAAAAAGGCAATGAAATAATTTCCATGCAAAATTAGAAGACAGACAAATCATAAAACTTAGTGGACGTGCTGATTTTAAGGTTTGGTGTATTTTGGTGCTTTGTTTTGTTTTAATTTCACACGTGTGTGCTTTAATTTTAGGGCCTCTAAACTCTTAATCCAATCTTGCTGACATTAATCCTAGTATAAACGTTTTTACAGCTCTTAACATGAGAACCACCTGATTTCCACATTCATCAGGCCATGACATTTATGTATTGCAAATTTCAACATGTTTCAGCCATGGGATACTTTCCTGACTCCTTCTAAGAAGCCATGAAAAGTTTTTCACATCTCTCTTTCATCATATACCAAAATAGCTCTTAGAGTTAATTATACTTAGAGTTAGTGTTTTGTGCCAAACACCCAATATCTAACCATTAATTATTATTTCCTAAGTATTGAGAGTACAGTGTAAGCCTCTATTACATGTCAAAACCTGCTCCTTGCACTGAGGCTTGCCATATAAATTACAAAACAAATCAATTCAAACTGGGCACTACATCAAATTAAAAGCAAGGCTAAACTTGAAGGACACAAAGTTCAGGGACATTTTTGTAAATCCCTAGGAAGTTAGCATAATTCTAACTAAAATGTGTTGATTGGAAGGTAGAATTCTGTGTTTGTTTTAACTTTGAACAATGCCACTGCCACTGTTTTGGGGAAGAATGCAGAACTTAAGAAGAGAGTGCTAGAGTCGCAATACAATTTCAGTTACTCTCTCTTGTCCCAAATGATAAAACCAAACCACAACATAAACTTCTGATACCACCCAGATTCTCCTTAGACATCTAAATAACTAAAATAAATAATAACTAAAATAAATGCCATCATAACAAAAGTCTCAGAGACACTTAGCATACTGCAAAGACATTTCAATATTTATTTTTTCTTTTCCTTTAAAAAAATTGCCACCAGTCCCATTATGTCTGTCTGACCAAAATATTACAGGAGAAATCTTTTCTGGTGCCTGTCCGGTTCCTATTGTTCCTCCTCTTTCCCTTGTCCTTCAGACATTAAAATTCCAAAATCACAAGACTGGATTGTTTATACAGGTTGATTCTACCTCCCTGACTGCAGTTGATTGGAGCAGGAGTGGGCAACTGACTCAAGTTGGACCACTCAGTCTCGTCCCAAGAAATCTGGAAGTGGAACTGAGGGATTTAAATTTCTTTTATGTGGCTAGACCTATAGCATTTACACCTCAAAAGAAGAATACATGAAGCCCAAAGTTTGTAGAAGGTGGGAAATAGCAAAGACAGAGCAGAAATAAATGAAACAAGAACTAAAAAAGCAATAGAAAAGGTAAGTGAAACTAAGAGCTGGCTCTTTGAAAAGATACACAAAAGAAATCTTTAGCTAGACTCTCCAAGAAAAGAGGCAGGCTCAAATAAATAAATTCAGAAATGAAATAAATAGAAATGAAAGAAGAGACATGACAACTGATTCCACAGAAATACAAAGGATTGTGAGACTACTCTCAACAATAATATGCCAACAAATGTGTCAACATACAAGAAATGGATAAACCCTAGAAAATTACAGCCTCCCAAGGCTGAATCATGAAGGAATAGAAAATCTGAATGGACTGATTACTAATAAGGAGATTGAATCAGTAGATAAAAACCTCCCAAGAAACCAGAGTCCAGGATCAGATGACTTCACTGGTGAATTTTAACATACATTTTTAAATGAATTAAAACCAATCCTTCTCAAACTCTCCCAAAAACTTTAAGAGGAGGGAACACTTCCAAATTTATTTTACAAGGCCAGCATTAGCTTAATACCAAAACCACACAAGGACATTACAGGAAAAGAAAATTATAGGCCATTATTTTGAACATAGATACAAAAATCCTGAACAAAATACCAGCAAACCAAATTCAATAATATATTAAAAGGATCATAAACCGTGATCGAATGGGATTTATTCCATTCGAGGATGGCTCAACATCCACAAATCAATTAATATGATACACCACATTAATGAAATGAAAGATAAAAATCATACGATCATCTAGTTAGATGCAGAAAAAGCATTTGACAAAATTCAACATCCATTATGATAAAAACTCTCAACAAGGTGGGCATGGAGGTAATGTACCTCAACATAATAAAGGTTACAAATGACAAACCCACAGCAACATTGTCTCAGGAACAAGAAAAGAATGCTTATTCTCACCACTTTTATTCAGCATAATATTGGAAGTCCTGGCCAGAACAATTAGAAATGAAAGGCATCCAAACTGGAAAGGAAAAGGTAAAAACCTTTCACTATTTGGGGGCAACTGGCTGGCTTAGTTGGAAGAGCATGCAACTCTTGATCTCAGGGTCATGAGTTCAGGCCCCACACTGGGCATAGAGATGACTAAAATATAAATTAATTTAAAAAATGAAACTGTGACTATTTGCAGATGACATATACTATATTTATGAAATCATAGACACTCTAACAACCAAAAAAACCTCTTAGAGTAAATGAATTCAGAAAGGTTGCAGGATACAGAATCAATATACAAAAATCTGCTGTGCTTATATATACTAATAATGAACTACCAGAAACAGAAATTAAGAAAATGATCCCATTTACAATTGCACCAAAAATGAATCAAGTACCTGGAACAAACTCTACCAAAGAGGTGAAAAACCTGTACACTGAAAACTCTAATAAGACACCGATGACAAAAATCGAAGAAAAGGCAAATAAATGGAAAGATAATCTATCCTCATAGATTGAAAGAATTGATATTATTAAAATGCCCATGCTACCCAAACCAATCTGCAAATTCAGTGCAATCCTTATCAAAATTCAAATGACATTTTCTACAGAAATAAAACAAACAATCCTCAAATTTGTATAGAACCACAAAACATAAAAACTCCCTAATAGCCAAACCAGTCTTGAGAAAGAACAAAACTGGAGGCATCACACTGCCTGATTTCAAACTATACTACAAAGCTATAGTAATTGAAACGATTCAATTGGCATAGAAATAGACACATAGATCGAAGGAACATAACAGAAAGACCTGAAATAAACCCGCACATAAATGGTCAATTAATTTAATGACAAATGAACCAAGAATATACAATGGTGAATGGACAATCTCTTCAGTCAGTGGTGCTGGGGAAACTAGACAGCTGCATGCAAAAGAATAAAACTGGACCACTCTTTTACACCATAAACAAAAATTAACTCAAAATGGGGGCACCTGGGTGGCTCAGTCAGTTAACTGTCTGCCTTTGGCTCAGGTCATGATCTCAGGGACTAGTGATGGAACCCTGCATTGGGTTCCCTATCCAGCAGAGAGCCTGCTTTTCCTCTCTCTCTGCCCCACTCCTTGCTTGTGTACTCTCTTTCACCCATAAATTAATAAAATCTTTAAATAAAAAAATTAAGTTAAAAATGGATTAAAGATGGGGCACCTGGTTGGCTCAGTGGGTTAAAGCCTCTGCCTTTGGCTCAGGTCATGGTCCCAGAGTCCTGGGATCAAGCCCCGCATCGGGCTCTCTGCTCAGCAGGGAACCTGCTTCCCTCTCTCTCTCTGCCTACCTCTCTACCTACCTGTGATCTCTGTCTGTGAAATAAATAAATAAAATCTTTAAAAAAAATTCCCTCCCCCCCAAAAAATTAGATTAAAGACTTGAATGTAAGGCCTAAACTCCAGGAAGAAAACATAGGCAATAAGTTTGATATTGCTTTTGGTGATGATTTTTTTTGGATTTGACACCCAAAGCAAAGCGAACAAAAACAAAAATAAACAAACTTCAAACGAAAAAGCTTCTACACAGCAAAGGAAACCAACAACAAAATGAGAAGCCAGCCTACTTAATAAGGAGGAAAACTGGCAAATTATGTATCTAATTAGGAGTTAATATCCAAAATATATGAAGAATTCATAACTCAATACCAAAAGAATCCAACTGAAAGATGAGCAGAGAGGGCGCCTGAGTGGCTCAGTGGGTTAAGCTGCTGCCTTCGGCTCAGGTCATGATCTCAGGGTCCTGGGATCAAGCCCTGCATCAGCCTCTCTGCTCAGCAGGGAGCCTGCTTCCTCCTCTCTCTCTGCCTGCCTCTCCATCTACTAGTGATCTCTCTCTCTCTGTCAAATAAATAAATAAATAAATCTTAAAAAAAGAAAAGAAAGAAAAATGAGCAGAGGACCTGTACGGACATTTTTCCAAAGAAGACATACAGCCAGCCAACAAGTATATGAAAAGATCATCAGGGAAATGTAAATCAAAGAGATATCGCTTCGTACCTGTTAGAATGGGAATTATTTCAAAAGATAAGAAATGACCAGTACTGAAGAGGACATAGAGAAAAGGGAACCCCTGGGCACTGTCAGTGGAATGCAATCGTGTGCAGCCACTATGGAAAACAGAAGGGAGTTTCCTCAAAAAATTAAAAAGAGAACTGCCATATGATCCAGCAATTCTACTTCTGGACATTTATCCATAAAAAATGAAAATATTAACTCAAAATGATGTATCACCCCCGTGTTCATTGCAGCATAATTTATAATTGCCAAGATAAAGAAACAACCAAAGTATCCATCAATGGATGACTGGATTTTTTTAAAATGTGATATACATACAATGGAATATTATTCAGCTGTAAAACGAATGAAATCTTGCCACTTGTGACAACATTGATGGGCCTTAAGGTCATTACGCTAAGTGAAATAAGTCAGACAGAGAAAGATAAATACCATATGATCTCAGTCGTATATAGAATCTAAAAAATAAAACAAAACCCAAAAAACAAAAAACAAGTTCATAGATACAGAGAACAGATTATTTATGGTTGCCAGGAGTGTGGCAACCATACTTTGGTGGTGGGGGAGTGAGTGAAATGGGTGAAGGGGGTACAAACTACCAGTTATAAAATAAATAAGCCATAGGAGTGTAATGTACAGCATTAGTTATATATAGTTAATAATATCGTCGTACATGTTTGAAAGTTAAGAGAGAAATCTTTGTTCATATCACAAGAAGAAAAATTTGTAATTATGTATGGTGACAGCTGTTAATGAGACTTATTGTGGTGATCATTTGGCAATATATACAAATATCAAATCATATTGTCAACTGAAACTAATATATCTCATTATATCTCAATTTTTAAAAAGAATGTATAAGAATTGGTAAAATGGAATACCATAATATATAAATGAACAAAGAATGTGAATAATTCACAGAATAAAAATTAATTTTATTAATAAAAATTAATTTTATTGCTTTTATTAATGAAAGTACTAAAGTGTTGTTTATCATCTTACTTTGTAATGATCTAAGAAAAACTATTTAAATCAAAAAATTATTTTGTCTAGTAATTAAAACTTTTAAATGTGGATGAAATATTTTGAGGAGGGTGTGGTGGAATTGGTATACTCCTATGCTGCTATGAGAGAGTAAATTAATCTATTTTTATGGAAATTACCAATAATTATATTTATGCAGTAATTATAGTTCTGAGAATTAATTATAAGGATGAATGCCAAAAGAAAGAAAAATGGTATCTATGAAACATTTACTATGAAATGCTTTTAATATGTGTTTAGGTATTTAGAAAGGAAATGTAATTTTTAATAATGAAAAATTAAAATCAGCCAGTAACAGGAGAATCATTAATTATGGTACTTTATTCAATAGATAGTATGTGGTTTTTAAAGATAAGTGTGAAAAATATAGAAAACATGCTACTGTGGAATAGTATTTATGACTTTAAGTGAGAAAAAGCTGAAAATTGTATTACACAATGAGTACAGTCAAATAATGAGTATACATCTAAATGGACAAATCCTAGGAGGAAAATGAAAGAGGTTTGATTTTTCATTATGATGCAGCTACATGACTTAGAATCTATGTGTAATTTTGAACTTATTGGAATCATTGAAATAATGTTTTTTGGAATATAAAAAAAAGTAAAACAGCCCCTTTTTTTCCTGAAGAAAAAAGTGAATTTTAGAAAATAAAAACATTGCTGGATATGGGGCAGTTGGTCAACAGCTTTCTTATATACCAAAACAATTGCTGGCATTATCCAGAACACAGAATTGAAAATTCTTAGTGCTGTAACAAAAAGAACTTGAAACTATTTCTTAGAACAAAATGAGATGGACAGATAAATGGATGCATAACATTTACACAACGGTTTTCATTAATCACTTCTTGATGAAAATAAGGTAATAGGCAACCTCTTAAAGATGACATATTCTAAAATCTTTTTAAGTTTCTCATCCTACAAATGAGGAATTTGTAGGAAGAATTTAAAAGTGGGGTAGAAAAATCTGTTGCTTCAAAATGGACTGTCTACAACATTGGGCAAAAGAAGCCAGAGACAGATAGAAACACACTGTATTTCACTTACATAAAATCTAGGAGCTGGCAAATTTATGATGTGTGTGTGTACTTTACCATCTGCAAATTATATCTCAATAAGGAAGAAAAAAAATGTTCCATAGTCAGATAAAATCATTTCACAGAATTGAAACTCAGACACAGACATTGAGGGTTTATTTTCCTTCAATTGCCTATTTGGAATGTAATGAAGCTTTTCTAAGTATTTTGAGTAATGCGACCTTCCTAAATTACCTCGGGTCAATGTGGGTGGTCATGAATGGCAAGATGTTCATTTAATTAGTTATAATGGCTCACACTGGCCAGACTGAGCATACATCCTTAAGGTTAATGCTGCTACGCTCCTTCCAGTGATCAGGTAGATTCTCTTATTTCTAAAGAGTTATGTTATTTACAGGACAGACTCTTAAAGGAAAATAAGGAATAAGACCATATATGTCACACCTTGGAAATCCACAACCAACACAAAGAACAGGAGCGCACATGACATGAAGTCTTGACTGCAGTGGGAGGAATCACAAGCTCCGGGATCATCACCTGGTGTGTCTGACTGCTGAGTGGAACTTGACCTACTATTTGAATCTTCATATTTTGGGGAACTGTTCTTCCAAGATAAATTATTTTGGAAGTTCTTACTCATGCATATTAATACAAAGATGGAAATTACTGATGATGTAATGTAGTGAGAAGAAGCATTGTAGAGTACAAAGAGCATGGTCTTGAAGGTCATAAAAATAAGGATTCGAATTCTAGCTCTTCCACTTCCTAAATATAATTATGGAAAAATGGGGGTGCCTGGGTGGCTCAGTGGGTTAAAGCCTCTGCCTTTGGCTCAGGTCATGATCCCAGAGTCCTGGGATGGAGCCCGGAATCAGGCTCTCTGCTCAGCAGGGAGCCTGCTTCTCTGCCTACTTGTGATCTCTGTCTGTCAAATAAATAAATAAAATATTAAAAAAAAAAAAAAGAAAAAGAAATGGTCCAATTTCTCTCAACTACAGTTCCTTTACCTGTGAAGTGAGGTTTATAATATCTGCCATGCATTGTTATCTTTCATTAGAAACTATAAATATGTGTGTGTATATGGGCTTGGCACACTCAGGGAACAGTGATGGTGGTGATTCAGCATTTATGGCTGAATGGTTTTGTTCAAATGCTGTACTTTTTTGGACATTCAAACTTATTCATTTATTAAAAAAAGGCAAAAACATTCACATGTTGAAGAATAGCTTCTAATGTTCAATTAATTTGCAAACAAGCCTATTTTTTTCTTTCTTGCCCTCCTATATAGTTCTCCTGAATTAAAACACTTTTAAAAAGATTCTCATGTATTATTTGCTTCAGGAGTACAGGTCTGTGAATCATCAGTCTTGCACAATACATAGCAATCACCATAGCACAAACCCTCCCCAATGTCCACAACCCAGCCACGCTATCCGTCCCCCACCCTTACCTCCTAGCAACGCTCAGTTTGTTTCCTGGGATTAAGAGTCTCTTATGGTTTGTCTCCCTCCCAATCCCATCTTGTATCATTTTTTCCCCTCCCTTCTCCCTATGACCCACCCACCTCTCCAATTCCTCATATCAAAGAGATCATATGATAATTGTCTTTGATTGACTTATTTTGCTCAGCATAATACGCTCTAGTTCCATCCACTAGATGGCATCCATAGTCGTTGGAAATGGCAGGGTTTCATTTTTGATGGCTGCATAGTATTCCGCGTGCGCGCGCGCGCGCGCGTGTGTGTGTGTGTGTATACATATATATATATATCTTCTTCATCCATTCATCTGTTGATGGACATCTAGGTTTTTCCCATAGTTTGGCTATCGTGGACATTGCTGCTATAAACTTTCAGGTGCACATGCCCCTTTGGATCACTACATTTGTATCTTTAGGATAAATACCCAGTAGTAGGATTGCTGGGTCATAGGGTAGCTCTATATTCAACTTTTTGAGAAACCTCCATACTGTTCTCCAGAGTAGCTGCACCAGCTTGCATTCCAACCAACAGTGTAGGAGGGTTCCCCTTTCTCTGCATCCTTGTCAACATCTGTCATTTCCTGACTTGTTAATTTTAGCTGTTCTGACAGGTGTGAGGTGGTATCTCACTGTGTGTGTGTGTGTTTTTTTTTTTTAAGATTTTATTTATTCATTTGACAGACAGAGATCACAAGTAGGCAGAGAGGCAGGCAGACAGAGAGAGGAGGAAGCAGGCTCTCTGCTGAGCAGAGAGCCAGATGTGGGGCTCAATCCCAGGATGCTGAGATCACGACCTGAGCCAAAGGCAGAGGCCCAACCCACTGAGCCACCCAAGCGCCCCCTCACTGTGGTTTTGATTTGTATTTTCCTGACGCCAAGTGATGTTGAGCACTTTTTCATGTGTCTATTGGCCATTTGGATGTCTTCTTTGCAGAAATGTCTGTTCATGTCTTCTTCCCATTTCTTGATTGGATTATTTGTTCTTTGGGTGTTCATAAACGCTTTTTTTAAAAAAAGACTTTACTCAGGTATTTGCCAGAGAGAGAGAGAGAACAAGCAGAAGAACTGGCAGGTAGAGGGAGAAGCAGGCTCCCTGCTGAGCACAGAGCTAGATGTGAGACTAGATTCCAGGACCCCAAGATCATGACCTGAGCTAAAAGCAGACACTCACCCCACTAAGCCAGCCAGGCATCCCTGAATTAAACACTTTAAAACCATAGGTACTTGAAAAAAGAAAAAGGCCTACTTATTGGATACATGAAACACAAAAGGAAAAAAAAAAAAAAAGAAGAAGAAAAGAAAGAAAAAGGAATGGCAAATAGCACCAAGCACCCAATCTTAATTTCCATCTAAGTCCCAAGGCAGAAAATTCTGGTCTGGTCATTCTTCCCTAGGGTGGATGAGGATGGCAACCAAGCTGAGGTTGCTGACCTCATTTTGTGCAGTGATTTCATTGCTGTAATTCTTAGATGTTCATCTTGTTCTTGTGGGAAGTCAAGACAGGGCAAGTTTTAAGCGTATCATCTAAACGAGGAAATGTGGCCTCCCATTTGCCTGGGGTCTTCCCTCATCTAGTGTGCTGGTACCACAGCAAACACAGCAATTCCATCTCTCTCTCCTGAGATTGGGGTGGGAGCCAGTTATCTTTTTTTATATTTCATTGGTTTAAGATATTATCTTCCCTAGGAAGAAGAAAATGGTAATTCTAGAAATAAAAATGTTTGTCCAGCTAGACTAGGCCAAGCAGTACAAAATGATCTGATCCATTGTGTATTTTAAAGTAAAACATTGTTGTTGTCTGAACCCAGAATAGCATAGCCTGTGTTTCTCTATTTGAAGGGGGAAAAGAAAATCACAACAACCCAGCATGGGAAAACTACCCACACAAGACTGAGACCTGATTTTGCTTCTTTCCTTTCATACGAAGTTTAGATGATCACAAACAGATCTTTACCTTGCATCCCAGGATTGTTGTGAGGATTATAAATGAAATAACAAAATTACTCTGTCAAGGGCAAAATGCCACATAAATATTAGTTAGTTTATCACAGAAAGGGAACTGGAATCACTCCAAGTTTGTGCTGGAGAGGGCAGCAATGAACTGAACAGACAGCTGGGCAAATATGCCAGACAGGAAGCATGTCTGACTCCCGAATACAGGCTGAATTCCCTTTCGCTGAGCTACACCTGCCAGACTGGAAGCCCCTAGTTCTTCAGTCATGAATGAGCACGTCCTGTGCAGAGCTCTAGGGCCTTGCCCCAGTCTGGCCTTTGGCTCCACCCTGCTAAGCTGGCCCAGAGTCATGTCTGGTCTAACTTCCCCTCTAATATGCCTGGTACTGCCTCTTCCAGTACCAGTAGGCCTTAAGCCAGAGCCTCGAGTTTTGCATGACACAAGCGACCCAATAATGAGAACACTCGTTCCAGTGGGCTCGGGAATTATCCTTCTCTCCTCTTTCCCCTTAAATCACTGCTATTTACATTTCTTCTCTGTGTCAGGGCTCCAGAGTAGAATGCAGGAGGTGATGAAGCTGGTGACAAGATAAAGGAACTAATTAGGCCCATTAACCACATCTCTGAACCGGGTCTCACCTGCTTCCCCTAGTGCCAATTCCTCACTAACTCCCTGTTTCCAGTAGCTACAAGGTAATAGGTTCTTTTTTTTTTTTTTTTAAAGATTTTATTTATTTGTCAGAGCGAGAGCGAGCACAGGCAGACAGAGTGGAAGGCAGAGTCAGAGGGAGAAGCAGGCTCCCCGCGGAGCAAGGAGCCCGATGTGGGACTCGATCCCAGGATGCTGGGATCATGACCTGAGCCAAAGGCAGCTGCTTAACCAACTGAGCCACCCAGGTGTCCCGGTAATAGATTCTTAATAGCTATCGGTTGAATGAAAAAAAACATCAAATTAATGAATCAGCAAATATATACCAGATAAAGCCCTAGGACTTTTCCTGGACCCCGACTTCCCCTATCCCTGACCTGATTTTCAGGTGCTCTTATGGCCAAATACTAGGGCAGTCTCTGCTTGGTTTCCCAAATTGACTTTGACTTTAGTGCTTTATGCACAAAGAATGACTGTCAGCACATCTATTCTTTTGTGTGAGTTTGGAAAGAAAAAAAGAATCTAAAAAAGGACAAACCTCACTTTCCATCTATTTCTCAAAAGGAATAGCATAATTCTGATGTGTGTGTGTGCGTGCGTGTGTGTTTAACACTGGTATAGAGATATTGCAAAGGTTTTTTTCCCTACAGAATAAAAGAGACACCCTTGGTTAAAAAGCACAGTTGCTAACAATAGAGGCATATTAACTCCTACCAAAGATAGAAGGTAAAAGGAGCACAGCTTTAGATTCCCACTGTTCACTACTCCTATCTTTAGATGCCCTGAGGATCAGAAGGGCAGAGCCAGGTTTTTCTGGTGTTCAGTGTTGGTTCAACACCGCTACACCTATATGAACCCTAGATGATACCAAATAGTCAAATATATGTGTAACTGGAATGCCAGAAGGAGGTAAGAGACAGAATGGGGCAGAGAAAAAATATTTGAAGAAATAATGTCTAAGATTTTTTAAATTTGATGAAAGACAGAAATTTGCAGATACAAGATTGTAAATAAATACCACACAGAATAAATATCAAAGAAGTACACACTGGTGCACATCAGAGTCAAATTATTGAAAGCCAAAGATAAAGAGCAAACTTTGAAGGCAGCAAGAGAAAATAGCATATTACATAAAGAAGAAAATGATCTTGTCAACAGCTGACTTTCAGTGGAAACCATGAAGGCCAGAAGACAATGGGAAAACATTTTTAAAATGCCAAAAGAAAAAAACTCTGTCAATCCAGAATCCTATATTCTATATATCTAGGGGATATGTAGTTCAAGTATGAAAATAAAATAACATTTTCAGATAAAATTAAGGAACTTGTAGTCAAACTGCACAACAAGCAACAATAAAGGAAGTTCTAAACTATTTGTTTATCACGTCGTCTTGGAGATTTATTACTAGTGGGGGCATTACATGTGAACTCCAGTTTCTCATAGCCTTCCTTCTTTTTGGATAGATAATGTATTTACCCGATGGAATGGTTAGAGTCTGGAATCGTTTCTCTTCTCTATTATTGCCTCTTCCCACCACTGTGGGTTTGTTTTGAGGGTAAACTGAATAGGAATGGGGTTAAGGATGGAATCCTTGAAAACTAACAGAAAGAGAAATTGATGTAACATAACATATATGTGGTTGGGGTGGGGAGAACCAGCGCGGGTAAGGAAAACAGACTGAGATTAAATGCTCTCCAAGGAAAAGCTAGGTTACTAGGAATAGACCTGAAAATCTATCCTAAATTGTGGAAGAACTTGGGGAAGAAAAATGTAATATATCTAGTCCCTTCCCTGACCTCCATGTCTTCTTATTCTACAATAACTCCTAATCTTCTTTAGATTTGACAGGTATGTCTCTATGTCTTAGGTCGGACTTAGTTCCTTCACATATCTGATCACCAGTTGGTGTGGGAGGTAAACAAGAGATGATGGGATTTGGAAAATATGAAGGAGAAAAATTACAGATACAGTTCCAGGGTATGCTCTGTGAATAGAAGAGGACATCAAAGAAGTAGAATGGTGTTTCTATCATCTACGTAAATCATACATACTCAATGAGTAGGACAGGTTGGACAAACTAGCCTCAAAGTTCCTTAAAGGAGGAACCCTAAGATATGTTTTAGGAGTTGGGATACTATAGGCTCCCAGTTGTATACAGGACACCAATTTCCATGAGAGGTTGCTAAATTTTTGGCTTATTTTAGGGAGATGTTTATTTTTTTTCCTTTGTTTACAAATATTCCTTTTAACAAACTTAATTTTTGTCCTGCCATGGATTTGGCACCTCCTCCAGAAAGAAAAGGGACTCAGGGTGAATTTCACCAGGTCCAGAACTCAGAAACACAAATGACAATGACCAAGTGGTGGAAGGGAAATGGAGACAAGCTCTCTGCCTATCAGGAATTAAAAAAGAGGTTTTGCCCTAGGCCAAGTCTTTGGAGCAACATGCTGAGAAGGATTCAGAGGCTTAGAAAAGGGATTGAATACACGCTCTGAAAGGAAGCACCACAATTATTTGGTGATGTCTGCTATGGGAATGAGACCATGTGGTCAAGAGTGTTATTCTTAGCTTGGGTGGTTTGTTTGCAGATTGATTGGTCCCCAGGAGATAAGAGTTAAATTAACCCTAGTAGATAAAGGACTTCCTAGACTAACACAAAGGAATTCAGCCTCACTGTGTCACCGAAGCACAGGGCCTGTCTTTCAGGTCTTGGTCAGGTCTTAATCGAAGAGTTAGAAAAAACACTGAGCGCCAGAGCGGGAAAAGCCTGTTTATCATCATTGATGCTTGCTAAGTTCCTCACATGAGTTGGTTGGCCTAAGGTTTGGACCCATCCTTCTAGAGCCAGCCTTGTTACCTTCTCTTGTCCTAACAAGTAAGGAAGGAAGCCATGGGATCATTTGATTTGCACAGATTTCTCCTTTACCAATATAAGTCAGGGGGAATATGAGTTTTGTACATGGGACTAGCCCCCACTCTGCCTCTAAAGCCCACAGAAATATCGGGTCTTGTAATCCCGTTTTGTTATACTCATAAGAACCATGACTCTGCCTCCAATCCCAACTAACAGAAACCCTCTGTCTAGAAGGAGTGCTATGTCAAGGGCAAGGGTAGATGGCGGTTACTTGAGTTAAGGTCTAGAGTTTTGTGTGGAGACCAGGAGCTGAAAGTGTTGAGGAAAAAAGAGATACTCTGATCTTCACCTATCAGGTGGCTGTAGGGTGGGGAAGGATGTTCAGCTTCTGCAGACCGGGTGGTGGGATTTGGGGAGAGATGAACATCTCATTGCTCGGGAGAGTTTATGGGGTGGATGCTCTCCCAAGCGGAGGCGGGCCCCTACCTTGTTGGCCTTTCTTATATGGTATAGAGGAAAGTGAGGAATGCTGAACGGATGACCCTGGGGTATGGTCAGTCCTTCTGAGGACTGTACCAGACCCATAAACAAGGGCGAGAATGACCTCCTTCTCCTGACTCACATCCCCTTTCCAGGAGAATCCCAGCTCTCTCATCAGCGGAGTTAACCTTAGAGGGAGAGAAGGCTCCGGAGAGAGCCCCATGTGGGGTGCAACAGGCATGTGTCCGACAAGGCTAGGCCTTCCCCGAAACCTTGGGGGTTCTGCAGTGGCAGGAAACGCACCACCCAACCTCAACATGTCACCTCGGGGAGGAGGAGCCAGGTGGGCCGCCGCTGCTCCGGGCTGCGGGGCGCGGGGCTTCAGGGCCTCCCCGAGGGGCGAGAGGAGCGCCGGCACCAGGCCCGCGGGGTCGGCTGCCCCAGGACTCTGGGGGTGAGGAGCGGCGCCCGGGCCAACCTCGCGTTCCCGAGGGTGGGGGAGTCGGTGCCGGCCGGGGCGGGCGGGCCGTCAGCTGCCCGGCCCGTCGCCTACCTCCCCGCCCCCCGGCTTCCTGCGGAGGCCGCGGCCGCCATGTTGTTGTGGGGCTGAGGCGGCGCCGCGGAGCCCGAGCGCCGGTGACAGGCTGCGCAACAGGTTCGCTGTGGGCGGCCTGGCGACGAACCGGGCGGCGGCGGCGGCGGCGGCGGTGGCCGACCAGGGTCTCCCGGCGTCCGTCCGCGACCGCGCTGCCGGGGCCGAGGGGCGCGGGGTCGCGCTGTGACGTGCAGGAGGCGCGGCGGGGGCGCCAGGTGGGTGAAGCGGCCGGCGGGGGCTGCGGTAGGGCGCGGGGCAGGTGCGGGCGCCGCTGCGCTCGCCGCGGGGAGGCTCGGCGGGCCCGGCGGGGAGGCGGCTGCTCGCCCTGGCCGCCGCGGACGCCTCGGGAGCCGGGGCTAGGCCCCTGGCGGGCTTGGCGGCGCCGGGCGGAAACCTCCGGCCCCGGTTCCTGCTCCTGCGGCGGGGCAGGGGCGGACGCCGAGGGGCCGGGGCCGGGTCGCCCCTTCCCGCGCGGCGGATCCCCAGGCCCCGGCCTCTCCTGGCAGGTGCGGACGCCTCTGAGGGCGGCGGCGGCGGCGGGGGCTGGGGGGCGGCGTGGCCCCTCGTTTTCGCGGTGCCGGCCCAAGAGGGCCCTTAGGGGCAGTCGCACGCTTCCTCGGGGACCCTGGGACCCTTCTTTTTTATTTTTGTATTTTCGGCCGAGTTGGCTTTCCTTGGTCATGGCTGGCGCGGAATGTCAGGTGAGCCGCATCCCGGTGCGTCAAAGTAGCCCGAGTCACGAGCGGCCAGTGGGCGGATGCTCGGCGTCCACCGCTCGCATTAAACCAAAGTTGGGAAATGTTACCGTTTGACTTTAGCGTTATTGACTTCCAGGGTGTACAGGAAGCACGGAAAGGTGTAATCTCCCAAGCCAGAGTAAAGTTTATTGCTTATCATTATTGTTATTATTTTTAAAGACTCCTGCGTGTGCGTAGTGAATGGGTAAACAGAGGCTGAAACTGCAGACGGCTTTGCATTCTGTAAAAAGGTGCCGTAACTGGGTGATTAATCATGTGCTTTGTCGTTGAACGATAGCCAATGGCAAGTTTGCTTCATTTGAGACTTGGATTAATTATGAATTAGGAATGTGTTTGATAGAGCCAACCAGTTTATTTTAGGAACTAAGGTTAACACAGAATGATCGCTTTATTAAATGCACTAGTTTGTTTTTACTAGAGTTTACTTGCTTACCCAGAGATAGGCTAGGTGTGAGTTGAAATTTTGTGTTGTTTTCGTCAGCTTAATTTAGGTGGCATAGACTTTGGAGGTTAAGTTCTTAAGCCTCTTAAGAAAATCAATTGCCTCTTTCCCTGTCCTTGTTTGCTGTATTGTTAATGATAAAATTTAAACGCAATAAATCAATAATAATGTCCCTTAAATTTTAAAGGCAGTAGCATCTCTGATGTGCATACCTTTAGGTTTCTTTGGCTGTGTCTAACATCCTCTAGTAATTTCTTGCTCCCATCCCCCAGCTTTGAGATATGATTGACATACATCTCTTGTAATTTCAAAAGTGTAGAAAGTGGAAGTTGTATTTAAAAGCTTAACTTAAAAACAGACAATTCCATATTTTTCAAGGACGTGGGAAAATGTGCATTGCTGCTATTTTAATGTAATATTCATGAGCAGCAGAAAAGCTTGTATTTCTTAATGCTCTAATGCATTTATTCCTCTGCTCACCTTTATAATGAAAGGTAGAATTGTCTGAAAAAACTTGACCTATCCTGAAGGAAAATACATTGTTCAGCAGATCTCAAGGCTAAAATCCCAGTCTGTTCTGAATATGAGGAAATGTATTAGGCATGTTCTGGGAGTGAATTACAGTTACCCCCCAAAATTGTACTTTTGCAAAAAGAAGAATAGTATAAGGAATCTCTGTATGCCAGTCACCCACATTTAGGAGCTGTCAGGATTTTCTTTATCCATCTCTTTTTCTTCCTTATCTTTATTTTTTAGTCATTTCACCATACATACTTAACACATCTTGGATTTTTTTGATGGAATTTTTTTCCTCATAACCTTAAGATTTTTATTTTTAATGTCTCTTTAATACACAGTTTCACAAATTTCCATCTTTCTAGTAAGATGAAAAGAACATTTATTGACCATCTGTTTCACATACTTTTTTCAGTACTAAAATATATTTGCTATTGTGGTTGTGATTTATTGAACACTTAGTACATGCTAGGCGGTGTGCTGTTTTGCATAATCAGTTGAAGCTTAGCAGTACCGTAGAAGTAGTTCTTTTTCTCCTGTCAAACAGATGAGTGAAATGCTAACATAGAGGTTAACTGATTACGCTCCATCTCTGAGCTAATAAGTACAAGAACCAGGTTTCAAACCAAGGTCCTTCTAACTTTGGCATCTGTGCCTTTATCACTCCTCTTGGTTCAGGAAAAGAAAAAAAAAAGTGATTTGGGTATTCGATAAATATTTGTTGTTACAGTAAACAAATGAAAATACATGTTAGTCCACTGATAAGTAACTAGCATTTTTATATACTATATTTATTTGTAAAGCATTTTATGAACAAATTCCAGAAATGATTCAGAATAATTATGTTGCTAAATTATATCACTTAAACTTATTTTACTAAAAATGTGGTGTATTTATTCCTATCTGCATTTGCTTTTCTTTCTTTCCTTTTTTTTTTGGATTCTGATCTTTTCAATAACTTATTTATGGAAAAATTTTTTTATGGAAAAACAAATAGAGAACAAAGAGGAAGAGAGGGAGGAAGGCAGAGAGAGAGAGAGGGAGGAGGAAGCAGGCTCACTGCCGAGCAGAGAGCCCGATGTGGGGCTCGATCCCAGGACTCTGAGATCATGACCTGAGCTGAAGGCAGCGGCTTAACCCACTGAGCCACCCAGGCGCCCCTCATGTACTAATTGTTAAAGGCAGGATTCCAAGTGTGAAGTAGAGAAATAAGAATGTTTAGAATTAATTATGTAAATGAATAGATCTAAAGATGAAGGTGCATCAGGAATGCTGTTTTTTTTTTTTAGTTCATTTTTTACTTCGTACCCTTCTGTAATTACAGAGCACAGCAACTGATGACAGAGGACAGCCACTGATGTTAGATTCCTGTTGGGTAGACTGCATATTCGTAGGTATTTTTTGAGAAGGAGGAACTGAACTTGTCTTAAAGGATCTTAAGGCAGAGAGGAAGTGGGGGAGGAGGGGAGGAAACGGAGCAGAAATAGGGCAGTGAATGCTTCAAAAAATAAGGTATTTATACAACTCTAAGAGGGCAGCATATTTCATTTGCAAATGTATAGTATTATTTTGAGAGATTCACTTAAAAAATCATTTCACAATTCTATCAGGACACTGAAGGATTTAGTTACTTGTGAAGTTATTCAGCAGTGGTTATGGGAGACATTTAGGGATCAATTAACCAGACAGTAGACATTTAACTTGTCTCTCATGTAAGCAACCGTTTTATGTTTTCTAGATTATTTTCTTAGCTAATGCATATTCATTTTAGAAAAGTATATGTGGTTAATAAAAATTTCACTTACTTTCCTTGTAACCATAGTAGATAAAATAAAGGCTTTCAAGTTAAACCTCCTGCTCCTAACTAAATAGCTGTATGATCTTGAGCAACTGATTTTAATTATCTGAGCTGCTGTTTCTCATCTATAAAATGTATTGTCATAGTGTTGTGATATAAAGTGTTTCGCAGTGACTGCTGCTTTGTATGAGTGCCCAGGTACCATTATTCCAACTAGCTTCCGTGAGAAATTTCAAACTAGCTTAATGCTTTTTGGTGGGAAGGGGGGTCTTTTTACCTAGTGACTGAAAAAAATTTCAGGAAGGAAATATCTATATCTGCAAAAAACCCTACTGCTTTGGATTATCACTTCCAAGTCTTTGAATCCAGGTGCTTAAATAATGTGTACTTTTAAGTGTGAAGAGCACTTGACTGGTATGAGGCGGATGGGGGGGGGAGGGGAAGAATGGTCCAGAATGGTGGGCCATGTCAAACTACAGAGTCTGTGTAGATAAACCCCAGCAGGGTTTACTCTGACAGTTGGGAGGACACTGATAACTACAGCTTTATCATTTTCTTTTTGCTTAAACACATTGGCGTAGGTATTTGGACATTTTACATCACCCTGCTGCCCTCCTTCACACTTAAGAATGAGTGCTTACATATAAGAATTAAGTAGGTCAAGTTAATAAATTTCCTGGCATATGTATTATTTGGTAGTTTTACTTTTTAGTGAGCATGAAATACATTTTCCTGAGTATAAGTGAAAACTTGAAGATTAACAGAGAATGATGTGAGCTGAGATGCATGTGTAGCACTTTCTAACATTGTGATAAGTCCTGGAAACCTGAACGGTAGAACAGAAGCTATGGTTTAATTTCCATTTACCTTCTCCTTACTAGGGGCATTTTAGGCTTTCCCTCTGCCAATGTTCCAGTGAGGTTCCAGCTTACAAATTGATTTTGTCTTGCTGCCGAGACATTCCATATTGGAAGGCTTTCCCTGTCTTTTGTTCTGGTCCTGATCCTCATTCTATGATTCTGACTTGGAGATTTTGGCTCCTTTATAGCTGAGTCAGTTGTATGGTTGAGATGTCAAGAGCCATTTAGACTAAATACAGATAACCCAAAACTTTTTCTGAACATTACTCTCTAGTACCTGGATTTTATAGTTTTTGTAGCATGGTGGTAATCTTGAGAAAGTGTATGCTGCAGCTCCCTCTTAAATACAACTTTGTTATTGCTTTCCTCATCAGATTGACTTTGTCATCTGTGTCTTTGTCATCTTTGTCTTTCTAGGGACTTCAGTGAGAGAAAAAAAAAAAAAAGCCCCCCTTCTTCGTAGTTTTCTGTCCTCTGGTTTAACTTTTTCTTTATTATCAACAACCATTTTTCATCTTTAAAGAATTAAACCAAACAGAAGTTACTCATAAATCGTGGTACCAAATTAACTCTTTTTAACAAATATTGAGTGCCTTCATGCCAGGAACTGGTCCAAGCAATGAGTATATAAGCAGTAAACAAAATCTGCAAAAATACCTGCCCTGGTACTGCTCCCATTCAAGAGGGAGAAGGAGAGACAATAAAATGTTTAGAAGTTAGAGTTTGCTAGGGCTATGGAGAAAAGCAAGGTAGAAAATGGGGGTAGGGAATATGTGGGCAGTTGTGTGGGGGGTAATTGAGAGAAGTAAATTTGCCTTATTTGAAGTTATTATTGAGGAATTCAAGATTTGGGAAAAGATTATTCTGTGTGTTTTAGGAGTAAACTTACTATTTCACATCACTGTATTTAACGTAAATGTCCATCATTTCAATATTACTATTTGGTTTGCACCCAGCACACCTGTGAATATTCCTGTTTTCTAGTAATTTAAGCCAGAACAACAAACCTCAGGCACAGCATGAGTCTAGAGCAGATTTGTCAAATGGTTTAGAATAGAATCTTCATTTTCTTTTTCCTAAAAGTGGCATACTCTGTTTGTTTTTAAATCCTGTAGGCTTTTTGTTTATACCATTTTTATGACTAATATATGTTCTTTTGGAAAATTGGAAAGCAACAGGAAAATTGAAAGAAGAAAATAATAGTCATTAATAATCATATTACCCAGAGAAATAGTCAGTATTAATATTTTGGTAGATATCCTTCTAGAAATTTTTCTTTGCAAAAAATGGAATTATATATTCTTAGCTTGCTAGCATTATAAAAAACATGGTTCTATTTTATGGTATATTTATCTGCAGTGTAATTTTATTGGCTAAATTATATTGCTTTGCTACCACCGAACATTCATAATGTCTAATATGTACTGAGCATTCACTGTATTCTAGTTATTTTTGAGACACTTTACGTATTTTTACTTGTTTAATTTTCAGCCTCTCCGTAAGAATTATTCTGTTATTATTTATTTTATTTTATTTATTTTACAGTGGAGAAGATTGAACAAGGATAGGTTCAGTAATTTTCCCAAGATCCCATAGCTAACAAATGGTAGACAGAGGATGTGAACTGGACTTATATTGGTTCAATTGCATTAAAGTATTTCGTAATTTAAAATTTTATATTGTGCCACAGTTAACATCTTTGTAATTGTATCTGTGTGCACATCTGTGAGTGTAAACTTATTGCCAAATTGTCTTCTAGAAAAACTTGTCAGTACCAAAGTGTTCTCCTACCAGTGATACCAGTCCTATTTACCACATCCGCAGAAACATTGGCTTTTTTTTTCATCTGCTAATTTGATGAAGACCACCTTGTTTTCTTTATTATTGAAGTTATACTTTCAAAGATTTTTCTTTGAGAAATATTTATCTCTACCATTTCTCACTTTTTTAGCATTTTCATCTCTTAGTTATTTCTAAGGATTCTTTGTATTTTAAGAATAGTACCTCTTTGCCATATAAGTATAATTTTTCCCAAGTTTGTTTCTTAGTTTTGTTTTTAGGTTTTTATCAACGATAAAAGAATTTGTATAGTATTTCCCTTATGCAGCACTGTTCTTATTTGATACATTATTCCCTCATTTAATTCTTAAAACATTCCTATGGGATAGGTGCTATTATTAACCTCATTTACAAAGTCCTCTGACATTGTCTTTTAATTCTCAAACAGCTTTTTCCTCTGTGTCTTTGCCTATTTCTGTTCCCAAGTCCTAAAAATTCTCCTTTTCTAGCCTACTGGGTGATACTTATTGATTAGTTCTTCATTACTCAGTTGAGGAGTCGTTTCTTCTGGGATTGCTCATCTAACAACTTTCTAGTTCTCTAAGACAAAGTTAGGTGCCTGTCTTCTGTCCTTTGTACCTATAGCACCTATATAGAATTCTGAGTTTGGGCCTTATTCCTCTTCTGTATTTCCTGCTCTTATACATCTTATCCAGGTGTTATACCTGTGATGACTTGGTAAATATTTGTCGAATTGAATTAAAGGTACTTACGATGTTGTTGGTGTTATCAAGAAGGGAATCCACCTTCCAAGTATATAAAGTAGAGAAACTTAACACTGAGGAAATAACAATGGAACTGGGCTTAGAAGGACCTTGGGTTTGGGGGTGGGGCCTAGAGACAAATTGAATGAAAGCAGACTTGGGTATTTCCCCTTCTGGGAATAGCAATTTACCTAGAGTGACTTTGAGGATTATTAACTTTGCCTTTGGGAAGGCCTGAGGAAAAAGATCCACCTTTCAGTCCAGTATACCTCTTCTGGTATTCAGAATATTCCTTCTTGCTCAGTTTCTCTTCTGACTTCCCCCCCTTTTTTTGTTTTCAGCGTAATGAAGGAAGTTGGAGGGTCCTGATGTAATCCTGGTAAGGTTTTGAAATGCTTTGGGAAGTTTGGTGAACTGATGGAGTAGGTCCGCTGGTAGCTTCTCCCAGAAGTCAGAGCTTTAGGGGAGAGAACAACTGTGAAGCTGTTGTCTTTGGAGATTTGGGGTTCTAGTCACACTTCTCCCTGTTAGTGCATTGAATGAGATCTCACCTCCTTTTCTCTCCAGCATTCATTACATTTCTGTTCTAATTTTGTTAAGAGACATTCTTCTCTAAATTTACTAGTTTAATTTTGCTGGGCTCTGAGTACTATTAATATAACTTGTTTTTCAATATTTTTCCAAATCCTTTTCTCATTCAATTCAACTTTATTTTTTATTATGTAACTTATATTTATTGTAAAAATAATGCATGCTGATTAAAGAAACTTTGTAAAATAAGGGGGAGAAAAGTAGGCTAAAATGTTGTGTCATTTCACGTCCAACAGCCAATAACAATCACATTTTGGTGTCTCCTACCCACCTTATTTTTTTTGTTGTTTTTACATATATTCTGTGTGTTTTATAATATAGCATGGTAGTTAAGAATAACATGGCTTTTGCTCCGTGGAGTTTTAGTTCTAGCTTGGCTTTTTATTAGCTCGATGAGTCTAACAGTCTCACTGAACTTTGGTTTGTCCTTCCTTAAAAAGTGGAGATCTCGGGACGCCTGGGTGGCTCAGTTGGTTAAGCAGCTGCCTTCGGCTCGGGTCATGATCCCAGCGTCCTGGGATCAAGTCCCACATCCGGCTCCTTGCTCAGCTGGGATCCTGCTTCTCCCTCTGCCTCTGCTGCCTCTCTGCCTGCCTGTGCTCGCTCTCTCCCTCTCTCTCTCTGATTAAAAAAAAAAAAAAAAAAGTGGAGATCTCGTAATCATACTTACCCTTAGAGCTGTCAGGAGGATGAAGAGATAATGTATGTTTAGCATGGTTATCTCATAATAAATTCTTTATAAATATATCAGTAATAATCAGGCCTGTCTTTGGTTAGGTTAGCTGGGGCTGCTGACCTAGGCTATGCCTGGAGGGAAGGGAGCATGTCTGGGGCACTGTACCTTTCTTTCCCGAAACAGCAGTTTCAAAAATTTTTTAACATTCTTAAGGGAATTTTGCAATTGTTTACAGTGAGGCCTTCTTTAGAGTGTAATTTATCTTGAGCCAGCTGTGCAGTTGGTGGCTGGCCCTGAGCGTCAAACCCTTCTAGGATGGCCCTATTATAATAATGATGTCAATGATAACATGTAAAGACCTAAATGTCAGGCTTGGAACGTGCCAAGTGTTCAGTGATTGTTAGCTGTTATTATTATTTTTGTACTGATGCACGTTATATCATAAATTATAAAAATGTAACCAGTTTCCATGTTATTACATGGTATAGCCGAACTTGTGTTTTTAAAAGTAAGCTTATTGAGATAGAAATTTAGATGTCATTATGAATTTGATATTTGACTTAAGTAACAGCATGATTCATGGTTCAGTGTATTCCCCATTGCTGGTCACTTGTCTTACTTTCAGTTTTTTTCTTTCTGTAATAATAATTCTTTTTTTAGATTCTATTTATTTATTTGACACAGAGAGAGAGATCACAAGGAGGCAGAGAGGCAGGCGGGAGGGGGAGGCAGGCTCCCCACTGAGCAGGGAGCCTGATGTGGGGCTCAATCGTAGGACCCTGAGATCATGACCCAAGCCGAAGGCAGAGGCTTAATTCACTGGGCCACCCAGGCACCCCTCTTTCTGTATTAATTATTAAATGCTGTGAATATATACACATTTTCTCCATTTATCATATTTTTGTGAAATAGTTGGCTCACTGCCTCTGAACATTAGTAGGGTTTTTGGTGTATGTTTTCAGACTGTCTTCTGAAGAGCAATACCAGTTTGCATTCCCATGAGTTATGTCTGTAGCACTTAACTTCCCTCACCTTTGCTAGCCCTGGCTCTTAGTCAAGGTTTTGTTGTTGTTGTTTAAATTTATTTAAGATATAGTCAGTATTGGTTTCAGGAGTAGGATTCAATGCTTCATTGCTTACATAAAATCCCCAGTGCTCACCACAAGTGCTCTCCTTAATACCCATCAGCCCATCCCCCACGCACCTCCCTACGTCAGCCCTCAGTTTCTTCTCTCATGGTGGGGTGCCTGGGTGGCTCAGTCATTGAGCATCTCATTGAGTGTCTTGAGAAGCGTCTGCCTTCTACTCAGGTTGTGATCTTTAGGTCATGGGATGGAATCCTGCCCTGGGCTCCCTGCTTGGCGGGTGTCTGCTTCTCCCTCTCCCTCTGCCTGTCTTGCCTCCCCATCATGCTCTCTCTCTCTCAGATAAATAAAATCTTAAAAAAAAAAAGGAGTTACTTATGGCTTGTTTCTCTCTTTTTTTCTCCTTCCCATATGTTCATCTGTTTTCTTAAATTCCTATATGAGTGAGATCATATGATATTTGTCTTTCTCTGACTGACTTATTTCACTTAGCGTACATAATACACTCTAGTAGGGACCTCAGTGGCTCAGCTGGTTAAGCGACTGCCTTTGGCTCAGGTCATGATCCTGGGCCGGGAGTCCCGGGATCAAGTCCCACATTAGGCTCCCAGCTCTGCAGGGAGTCTGCTTCTCCCTCTGACCTTCTCCCCTCTCATTTTCTCTCTTACTCTCTCTCTCTCAAATATATATTGTATTTAAAAAATAAAAAAAAAATTTATTTAAAAAATAAAATACACTTTATTAAAAAAAAAATACACTCTAGCTCCATCCTCATTGTTGCAAATCAGCCAAGGTTTGTTTTTGTTGTTGTTTTGTTTTGTTTTAAATAAGTTTTTTGGGAGAAACAAAACAAAATTTCATTTGCACTGCCTTGATTATTCATGATGTTAACATTTATTACCCAATTTCTTTTCCCCTTTGCAAAGCTATTTGAGGTCTTAGAGTTTTCATTATCTACTTTAATAGTTCTCTGTACGTTAAAAATATTGACTATCATATTTATTTTGTTTTTTCCCCATTTATCTTTAAATTTTGTTTTCAGCAAACATTTAAAATATTTATATAGATGAATCTTAATTTTTCCCTTTGAGTTTTCTTGAGTGGTGTTAGAACTTAGTTTTTGTTTTGTTTTGTTTTATTTTTTTGTCAGAGAGGTGGTATTTTACTTGAAGGTGAAACATTTATCTGAATGTTTCCCTCTTCTTATTCAAGACAAGTAAATGGTTTTGTTTCAATATTTAGCCTTGATATGAGACTGAAGAGAACAGACCAAATAGCCGGCACCCACCACCTTCTCCTTACAGCGGTGCGGGCTGAGTCACAAGCTATTCTTAGGTGGCTTTTTTTCCCCCTTTGTGTGGGTGAATTGTCTTATTCAGGGTTGTTGACTAGTTCTTCTAAAACTGATTTAATTTAAATCTGCAATATTATTGGAGTAGCAACGACTTCTGTATTAGTTTACCGTTTCTGTTCTTATATACCTGCTTGGCTTATTAGTTGATTCTTTGTAGGCTAAGCTTAACAATTACAAAAAATCAGACTTAAAATTTATGTTTAAACATCTTAAACAGAGAATGCTAAGTTGCAGAATTAGAACTAGTAACTAATTTTGAATAGGAAAGTTATCTTTGAAGTTTTTAAGTCTCAGCATGTTTTGTATATTTGATCCCTAAGCCTTTAGAAAGAAATACTAGTAACCTTTTCCTTAGATATGAAAGTGAGAAAAAGTATGTCCTTCTTATCAGTAATTGGTACAACTTTAGTTTGTTGCACCAACTCAGTGAAATCAAGGTAACTATTGTGTTAAAAATAGCATTGAAATAATAGTAGTAATAGCCATCATTTATGAGCTCCTTCTGTGTGCCAGATGCTTTGCAGACATTGTATCTAAGCCTTAAAACAACCCAGCATTTAGGTACAACTATCCACACTTAGAGGTTAGGAAGTTGAAGCTGTCACATGGAGTCCACAAAGCCAAGGAGTAACTGTGCTGGGATTTAAACACAAGTTGGTTGACGTCCTTTCAAAGTTCAAAGTTATCAGCCTTCTTGTCCTCACTGCAGTTGAAAGAATGCTAACTTCTGAGAGTCAAAGCATTTAGGTTTCTTAAAGGATATTTTAGTACCAGTCACATGGCTGACTTCTGGACACTAGGTATATGAAGATGAAGAGACATTCATAGGAGTTCACCATATCATAGATGTGGTTGGCATGAAAATAAAAGTTAATAATACTGGGTAGTATGTAGTTTAATGGAAATATATACAAGATTAAACAGGAATGTAGCAAAGGAAGCTTTTATAAGTGGAAGTATCACTCAGGAGGGTAGGTAGTTCCATAGGGTCAGAGAGCGGGAATGAAATAAGATGGGGCAGAGATAAAGGTGGGAACATATTCTAACACTAGGAAAATAGGCAGAGGATAAACCGTAAAACACCTCATATGCAACGTGAAAGAGATTAGTTTTTTTTTAATGTAACAGTTTTGTTGAGATATAATTCATACCATAAAATTCACCTTTTTAAAGCTTACAATTCTGTGGTTTTAATTATATTCACAGAATTGTGCAGCTATCAACAATACCTAATTTTAGAACATTTTTAAAGATTATTTTTAAAGATTTTATTTATTTATTTGAAAGAGAAATCACAAGCAGGGGGAGCAGTAGAGGGAGAGGGAGAAGCAGGCTCCTGTCTGAACAGGGATCCTGATGGGGCGCTTGATCCCAGGATGCTGGGATCATGACCTGAGCTGAAGGCAGACACTTAACCATCTGAGCCACACAAGTGACTAATTTTAGAACATTAAAAAAAAAAAGATATTTACTTATTTGAGGGGATGGGAGGAGAGAGCAGGAGCGGGGTTTGGGGATGGGAGGGGGAGAGGGACAAGCAGACTCCCTGCTAAGCAGGGAACCTGAGGCAGGGCTCTTTCCCAGGATCCTGGGATCATGACCTGAGCCATAGGCAGATTTTTAGCCAGCTGGGGCACCCAAGCACCCCGAATTTTAGAACATTTTCATCATCCAAGAAAGAACCCCCTTATCCATTAGCCCCATTTCCATTCCCCCACCACCCCAGTCCTAAGCATGGGTTCTGGGGTCTCTATGAAATTTTTTTTTTTTTAAAGATTTGATTTATTTATTTGACAGAAAGAGATCACAGGTAGGTAGAGAGACTGGCAGAGAGAGAGAGAGAGAGAGAGAGAGCGGGAAGCAGGCTCCCTGCTGAGCAGAGAGCCCGATGTGGGACTCGATCCCAGGACCCTGAGATCATGACCACTGAGCCACCCAGGCGCCCCCTGGGGTCTCTATGAATTTGCCTATTGTGGACATTTCATATAAATGGGAACATAAAATATGTGTGGTCTTTTGTGATTGGTTTCTCTCGCAACCATAATGTTTTTAAGGTGTGTCTTTTTTATAGCATATATGAATAAGTCACTCCTTTTCATGGTTAAATATTCTATTATATGGATATACCACATTTGGTTTATCCATTCATCAGTGGATGGACATTCGGGTTGTTTACACTTTTTGGCTATAATGAAGAATACTGCTGTGAGCATCTGTATACACAGTTTTGTGTGGACATGGATTTAGGTTTTCATTTTTCTTGGGTTCATACCTAGGGGTAGAATAGCTGAGTTATATGGTAACCTATGCTTAACATTTTGAGAAATTGCCAAGTTGTTTTCCAAAGCAGCTGAATCGTTTTACATTCCCACCAGCAATGTATGAGGGATCCAATTTAGTAGGAGATTCGATTTTATACTACTGATGAGCTATTATTACACAGAATCATGGTGGAAAATGGCTGAAAATTTTTGGATTAGGTTACTGTTTCTCCAGTATAGTTCAAGACACATGCAGGTGAGCAGACTTTTCCTGATGAATATGATGATGAATATGAAACTAAAATGAAAGTTATTTTCTTGTTTCTTAGGAGCTACTGTTATTTTGTGTCCATAGTCTAGATTTTTGTGTTAGTATACTTACTGATAATCTGAGGTACTAAGGATTACTGAAATTTAGTGTTTATAAACTAAAATTAACCAGTTTTTAGAGCCTACTGAGGGCTCTATTTTAGTTTTCTTTTACGAAACTTGTTAGCTGGAAAAAATATACTGTGGGAAAAAGACAGTCTCTTCAGTAAATGGTGCTGGGAAAATTGGACAGCTATATGTAGAAGAATGAAACTCGACCGTTCTCTTACACCATATACAAAGATAAACTCAAAATGGATAAAAGACCTCAACATGAGGCAGGAATCCATTAGAATCATAGAGGAGAACATAGGCAGTAACCTCTTCGATATCAGCCACAGCGACTTCTTATAAGATACGTCTCTAAAGGCAAAGAAGACAAAAGTGAAAATGAATTTTTGGGACTTCATCAAGATCAAAAGCTTCTGCACAGCAAAGGAAACAGTCAACAAAACAAAGAGGCAACCCATGGAATGGGAGAAGATATTTGCAAATGACAGTACAGACATAAGGCTGATTGATATCCAGGATCTATAAAGAACTTCTCAAAGTCAACACACACAAAACAGATAATCATGTCAAAAAATGGGCAGAAGACACGAACAGACAATTCTCCAATGAAGACATACAAATGGCTATCAGACACATGAAAAAATGTTCATCATCTCTAGCCAGGGAGATTCAAATCAAAACCACATTGAGATAACCACCTTACACCAATTAGAATGGCCAAAATTAACAAGACAGTAAACAACATGTGTTGGAGAGGATGTGGAGAAAGGGGAACCCTCTTACACTGTTGGTGGCAATGCAAGTTGGTGTAGCCGCTTTGGAAAACATGTGGAGATTCCTTAAGAAATTAAAAAATAGAGCTTCCTTGTGACCCTGCAATTGCACTTTGGGTATTTACTCCAAAGATACAGATGTAGTGAAAAGAAGGGCCATCTGTACCCCCATGTTTATGGCAGCAATGGCCATGGTCACCCAACTGTGGAAAGAACCAAGATGCCTTTCAACGGACGAATGGCTAAGGAAGATGTGGTCCATATACACTACGGAGTATTATGCCTCCATCAGAAAGCATGAATACCCAACTTTTGTATCAACATGGATGGGACTAGGTGAGATTATGCTGAGTGAAATAAGTCAAGCAGAGAAAGTCAATTATCATATGGTTTCACTTATTTGTGGAGCATAAGAAATAACATGGAGGACACAGGGAGAGGAAGAGGAGAAGGGAGTTGGGGGAAACTGGAGGGCGAGGTGAACCATGAGAGACTATGGACTCTGAAAAACAATCTGAGGGTTTTGAAGGGGAGGGAGGTGGGAAGTTGGATGAGCCTGGTGGCGGGTATTATGGAGGGCACGTATTGCATGGAGCACTGGATGTGGTGAATTCTGGTACACTGAAAAGAAATTTAAAAAATTTCAAAGCCCTAAGTAAAATCCTTATACTTACAAACAAACAAACAAACAAACTAAAAAAACCTGTTAGCTATACAATACTTTGGCTGCATTGAAAAATGCCTACAATGTAAACCCACACTCAAATGTAAATACTGTTTTCAGTGCAAGCATTGGTATTATCTTAAGTTTGAGGTAGTTCCAATTGCTGTCCTTGAATTAGCTGTAATTATAGAATCAATGTTAAATTTAATTTTTTTGCCCACTTTGCTCTTATGCCACTGTTGCATTGTATAATTCTTCATCATGGAGTTATTTTTCTATTGGAAAATGGAAGCAGGTGGTTGGTTAGGTTGGGTCTCTTGTCCCACTTAGGTGCGCCACAGTTAGAATACTTTGAAAACGAATGGAATACATAGTGGAAGGATTCTTTCCTACTCTAGTATTGTATGTATTTTTAAAAGTGGGAATTACTATATTTATAATTAAGAACCTTAGCTATGGAAAACAGGAACTCTCTGAAAATCTTCACATTGGCTTGACAGGTCTGAAAAACCTTTGGAATTGTATGCTACATTTTATACATTTGTGTTTTTTTCCAGAAAGAGCAACTATAGGTTTGCCAGATTTTTTAAGTCCATGACTCCTCAAAATTAAAGAATTCGGATTGGTGAAGAGAATTTGTAAATTTGTGTTTTTGAAGTATTCGAGGGAAGTGAGTCCTTGTTTTGATTAGAGATAAGTATTTTCTGAACACTGGTGGTTTTAGTGGGACTAATTCCACATTAGAGTATTTCTATCTTACTTTTTTATGGTAGTTTTTCTCCCTGTCAGAACTTGGAGTTTGCTTTTAAAATCCTCATTCTACTATTTTATATTTGCTTTCTTAATAGATTAGGATGTTCTACTTAAGAGCATTATTTTTGCTGCACTGATAGCATACTTTCCAGTAGCTGAAACATTGATATTAAAAAAAAAAAAAAAAACTTAAAGTAGACTGATAGAATAGGAAAATGGATGGTTGCTTTTGTTCCCACTGGCTACTGCTTTCATTTTCCTTACTCTCTTGTTCTGTATGTGTTTGGATTGAATTTAGAAACTACCAGTCACAGGGGCACCTGGGTGGCTCAGTGGGTTAAAGCCTCTGCCTTAGGCGCAGGTCGTGATCTCAGGGTCCTGGGATTGAGCCCCGCCTTGGTCTCTCTGCTCAGAGGGGAGCCTGCTTCCTCTTCTCTCTCTGCCTGCCTCTCTGCCTACTTGTGATCTCTGTCTGTCAAATAAATAAAATCTTAAAAAAAAAAAGTCTCAGATGGAAGCCATTCCCACTCAGGACCTTCTGGGTGTGGCATTGCTTTTGGATTCCAGGCTCTTTAGGCCTTTGCAGCAGGGTACGTGTGGAGGAGTATACTTCTCCTCTGTAGTTTTTAGCACTGTAGCATGGCAGGGTTTGAGAGATTGGTAATTTTAGTTAAATGTTTTTGGTAAAACAGACTTTTTACTTAATATTATTTGTAATACACTAAGATATAGACAAGAGCAAGGCTCTGGGTCATATTTGCTATTGTGTTGAAAGATCGTATAGTAGAATACAAAAACATATTTGGTCTTTGTCCCTGGTGCCTGGCACAGATCTCCTAAAACCTTTGGAATTTCCTGAGTGATAGGAGTGTCTTTTATTCATAATAAGCCCCTTCCCATCACACCTGAGGTATGCTAATAAGGCTTACAGTGGTACCTCTAGATAGCCTGAGGATGAGGATACTTTCCACCCCACCCACTGACCTCCAGGAAGAGGAGGTGGGCACTAGAGATTGAGCTCTGTAAAAGCTCTAGAACAGTGAGGTTCAGCAAGCTTCCAGGTTGGTGAATGCATTGAGGTGCTGGGAGGGTGACATGCCTGGAGAAGGCATGGAAGCTCCATGTCCTGCCCCCCATACCTTGCCCAGTGTGTTTCTTCCATTTGGCTCTCCTTGAATTATAACCTTTATATTAAAACAGTAAATGTAAATAAATTGTTTTTCTAGGTTCTGTGAGCTTTTCTAGCAAATTATCAAACCCATGGAGGTGATCATGGGAACCTCTGACTAATAGCCAGCTGGTTGAGCTAAGGCCTCAACCTGTGGGGACTACATAACTCTAGGTGGTTAGAGTTAGAAGTGAATTGTTGGACACCTACTTGGTGTCAGGAAAAAAAAAAAATATCCATAGAAGACATTACTGGTTTTTGAAAGACAGGTAAACTTACTATAGACTTCTCTTCTTTGAATTACTGAAAATTGTCTATTTTTAATTGCTTGACATTTGGTATGTGCAGTTCATATGAGATTTTAAAAAATAGCAACAAAACTTGGAAAAAAATATCAGTCACAGCCTTTCAACATAAGTCATCTATTTTTAGCATATTAATTTTTTTAATGTTATTTTAGAGAGAGAACATGAGCAGGAGGGGCAGAGGGAGGGGGAGAGAGAGAGAGAATCTCAGGCAGACTCTGAGTTGAGTGCAGAGCTGGATGCAGGGCTCGATCGCCTGACTCTGAGATCACAACCTGAGCCCAAACCAAGACTGTTCCACCCATGCACCCCAGTATATTAATGCTTTTTAATTAGAGTATCTACCTGTTTATAACATACACACATACATATATGATTTTTACATAATTGCAATCAGTATAGATTTTTGTCTACTTACTACATGGAAGGAATTTTTTGTGTTACAATGATTTTCATAAGTATTAATGGCTATGTTTTTTTAAAATTTTTAAAAAGATTTTATTTGTTTGATAGAGACACAGCGAAAGAGGGAACACAAGCAAGGGGAGAGGGAGAAGGAGGCTTCCCACAGAGCAGGGAACCTGAGGTAGTGTTCCATCCTTCGTGACCTTAGCCAAAGGCAGACGCTTAACACTGAGCCACCCAGGTGCCCTGGTGTTTATATTTATCTAGTAGATAGACTATGATTTATTAACCATACTCCTATTTTCAGGTGTATGGATTTGTTTCAAGTTTTTTGCTATTATAAATGAAATTGATGAATATTATTCGTTGAATGTATATTATACATTTAGTCTGTCAGACTCTCATTAGGTGCTTCATAAAGATAAGGTTCTTTCCCTTAAGAGGTTTTCTTCTAATCCTTTACATGCACATTTATAATTTTGAATATTTGTATCCATATTCTAGAATTTCTTATTTTTTATTTTATTTTATTTTTTTAAAAAGATTTTATTTATTTGTTTGACAGAGAGATCACAAGTAGGCAGAGAGGCAGGCAGAGACAGAGGAGGAACTGAGCAGAGAGCCTGATGTGGGGCTCGATCCCAGGACCCTGAGATCATGACCTGAGCCGAAGGCAGAGGCCTCAACCACTGAGCCACCCAGGTGCCCCATAGAATTTTGTATTTTTTAAAAAATTTACATTATATTGGGGTGCCTGGGTTGGTCAGTTGTTAAACGTCTGCCTTTGGCTCAGGTCATGATTGTGGGACCATGGGATCGAGCCCTGTGTCGGACTCCGTGCTTGGCAAGCGGCCTGCTTCTTCCTCTCTTACTCCCCCTGCTTATGTTCCCTCTCTGGCTGTCTCTCTCTCTGTGTCAAATAAACAAATAAAATCTTTTTTAAAAAATTTACTTTATATCACAAACATTACCTATTATAGCCTTGAAATTATCATTTATAATACATGTGTGATATTCTGAAATTTATTTTCTTGTTCCTTTCTCTATTGGATAATTAATCTGATTTGTATACTCAGTAGTCATAAAAGAAAAGATTGACAAATCTTGGTATGAAAATAAAGAAGTTGGTATAGTAAAAAATGCCTTCAAATCAAAAGGCGAGAATCTGGATGAAGAGTTTTATGACGCATGTTACGAGTCTGGAAGAGTGAGGGAGAGAGGGAAGTGTGGTGGTGGGTCGGGGGAACAGGTGAGCTAGGACTTGTCAGGCTGGTGGGAGTTAGTGGTCAGGAGTTTAAAGTGACACCAGTCAACACCTTCATTCATGTGGCCATGAAATAGTAGTGGGGTTTTACTAGATGCATAATATACAGGAAGAGGGGAGAGTGAACTTTGGGATGCATACAACGACTTACAATTTGGGTAAGGAGGGTTATTAGGACCAAAGGAAGCTGATGTTAGGGCATGAAGAAGAATGAGAGACAATGAAAATTTGCCAAGACCAATAGTTTGTAAGTCCTGGTAGAGTTAAAGAATTTCTGGAGTCTGGGAACTAGGGAAAATGGGCTGTTGATCAAGGCTCTGGTGAAGGAAGAGTGGGAGGCTTGAAGTGGGTTACAGAGGAGTGCAGTCATTATGATAACAAGGCCTAGGGTGTGACCTGGGAGTGCCCAGCTAAGATAAGCTGGAGGATAAGACATTTGGAATTCGGGGGTCAAAGACAGGATGTGGGTAGGATCATCTGTGGGGAGACTTGACTTCACCAAGAAGTATTGGAATAATGGTGGAGAGGGGATGGTGAGGTAGGTGTGAAAGCAGTTAAGGAATTGCCATGGTGATTGTAGGGGACAGCAGTGAGGGAGAGCCAGTGGTCAAGTCAGATGCACTAGTTTTCTTTTTCAACTTTCATTTATGAAAAATGTCAAACATGCAAAAGTTATTTTCTAATTACCTTCATTTACCTATGTACTTTTTAATTTAATGTTTTGTTTTTTGTTTTTTTTTTTTAAGATTTTATTTATTTATTTGACAGAGAGAGATCACAAGTAGACGGAGAGAGAGGCAGGCAGAGAGAGAGAGAGAGTGAGGGAAGCAGGCTCCCTGCTGAGCAGAGAGCCCGATGCGGGACTCGATCCCAGGACCCTGAGATCATGACCTGAGCAGCGGCTTAACCCACTGAGCCACCCAGGCGCCCTAATTTAAGGTTTTTATACTTTTGCATGAGCTTTAGTTCTTTTTTGGAGAAGGCAGGCTATAAATAAGTTCATTTCCAGATTCCTTTCCAGAAGAGTAGTTGTGCCAATTTTCATTTCTATCAGCTAGGTATTAATATAATTCTCATTTTTACAGCTATTGTTATAGTTCCTTGCATTGTTAAGCTCTTCACTACTTCATGTGAATAAACCGCCACCAATTTTCCCAGACCACACTCCTCACTCCGCTTTTGCACATATTACCTCAGCCTAGAATGTTACTCTCCTATATTCATTCGGGTAACAAATGTTCCCATGTATAAAGCATAGCTAGTTGAACACAACTGAAATTCATATACCTGGGTGACTCATGGGAACATATTTACATGAGACCTTCTTTTGTTGCTTGAAGAGAAGAGAAATGTGTGCTTAGCCACCTCAGAGCCCAGGAGATCCAAGAGTTTGTTTTCAGCCCTGCCCTTTGGATGTCTGGGCCCGAAGAAAAGCTGTACTTTCTCAACTCCTTTTCCTTCTGCTTCCAAACTTATATGTGTCTTTATTAATCTTTACTATCTATAAAGATATTTATCTTTTTGTTTTGTCCTATATTCCCAGAACCAGAAATGTGTGCCCCATGTTCTAGCTTTATACTCTAGAGCTGTCTGCTTTCTCTGGACTCTAGCTTTCATTATTAATTAACCTCCTTTCCTTCTCCTTTTGGAAATTAAATCTGTTCATCTTCCTCTAAAAATAGTTTTGTTCTCCCATCTAACAGGAAAGCCTGATAACCGTGCCTCTTTCCTGAAACCTCCTGTCACTCCTCCCCCTCCCCCCTTTTCTTCCTCTCTCCTTTAACAACATATTCTTGAGTCACACTTTACTGCTGGTCTGCTTCAGTTTGACTGAAGTCCATTACCTGCACAGTTGGCTAAAACTAATGGCTTAGTCTTGACTTCTATGACATTTGACAGTTATGACCATCATCTCTTTGAAATGCTTTTCTTTCCTCTATGTTGTGATTTCTCCTTTTTCTCAACCTCTGTTCTGATAATTCCTCTCCTTTTTCCTGTGGATAATTTCCTGTGGATAATTTTTCCTGTGGATAATTTCATTTACTGACCTGTTTACAGCTATTCCCAATCCATGATAGCTACCAGATCTGGTCTGCAGCCTGGGCAGAATCCTTACCATCTCTTAAACATTTCCACCTGGATGTCTTTGTAAGTGCATCAGATTAAGTAAGCTGAAAACTGAACGTTTTGTTGCTCACCCCCCAAATCTAATACTTAAATTTCTACTTTTTTAGAGCTTTTGTCTTGGTTAGTATTACCACTACAGTCACCCAAGAGAGAAACTTATCTTGATGCTCTTCTTTCATCAGCAGCATTTAGCTAATCAGAAAATGCTGTCCATTCTAGCTCAGAAGTGCTTCTTCTCTATTGTCCAAGTTAAAATTCTCACCATCTGGATTACATCAGTCACTCATAACTGGTGTCCGTGTCTCAAGATACTCATGTCCGGTTCAGTTCCTATATTGTTTCTCAGAATTCTCTTCATCTGCCCTTAAAAGATCAGGTTCTTCTCTTGTTTCTTATATAGGCTTTCCCTGGATAAAGTCACTCACTGATATGATGACAACTATTTCCAGTCCCTGATGACTACCAAAACTGAGTGTCTGTCTTGCATAAATACGGTCTTTCCATGACTTGCACAGTGAAATTCAAAATCAATAACATGACATACTTTGCTTAAATTGTATGATCTTGGCAAGTTACTTAATCTCTTTGGATTCTCTTTAATTGTTTCTAAAATGAAGGGGCTGAAATTCAGTATGCTGTTTAATTCTTTAAGAAAAAAATCATCAGATAAAATATTATAGAGAAGCCTTAGTATGTGAAACACAAAAACGGAGCTACTGTCATTGAAGTTGGTATCCTCTTCCAATCCTGCATTCCTCTTCCCTATTCCACATCTATCGTATCGCTTTGAAATTTCTAGAATTGCAAGGAGCCAAGTTTAAAACTATTGGGTCTCTTACGGTGTCTTTTAACAATTAAAATTAAGTGAGTTCTTTGAAATCCCATGGCTCTCAAATCACACTGTTTTTGAATAGGAAAGTCTCTACTGTGATACAGGCTATGTACTTTCCTTTCAACCTATCTTTCCCTTAGATTCAGGTGCTTTTCCTTTCTCTGTATCAGTGCCTGTCCACGCACGTATACAATGTCTTTCACTCTGAGAATGCATGGAACCGACTTACTTTGCCATCATAATCACGTTAGAGCCTTCTTACACAAATATTACCTCCTTTGTGATATGTGCCCTAGTTTAACTCACCTCCTTAGTAGTGGTAGTTCTGTCCTCTGGGTTCTTACAACATTCTTCAAATCCTTTTATTATAGTGACTATTAATGTCTGGTAACTAAACAAATGGATGAATGAAAGAAGGGATAGCTAGACAGGGAACAGGTGTAGAGAACGTATTGTACACTGTAAATTTCCTTCTACTGCAGAAACTGTAAAGAAGTAAGTAATTTTGCCTTAGTCATTCTCTCATGGGACCGACCTTGATCTCCTTTGGAATCAGATGAGGAAGGAACATTTTCTCCAACTGATCAGTAAGTTTGGAGAGTTGGTTCTCTGTACATAGCACATGAAGTGAAGGAGGCACTGGAGAAAGTTTTATATAAGATAGGCCTTCAGGAACTTGATTATCTTGCTTTTGAATGTCATACCTTCAGTCAGATTTATTTAAGCTCAACAATGTTTAACAAACATGATAAGTATAACTGAAAAACCCAAGTCTTTCTGTCCCAATGTAAAAGCTTCAGAAACCAACAGGCCATAAAACTTTGTCTCTAAAAGTATACTTAGAAGAAAAAGTTGTGGATCGACCATGTTGCAAAGGATGATTTGATCTAAAATCCAGAGCCTAGTACCTGCAGGGTTTCAAGGAAGTCATTTAGAGTTTCTTTTCTGTATATTCCGTTCTGCGGTGCCTTGCTCCTTGCTTCCCTTGCTTTGTTTTTGTTTATCTTACCCATACCACTCATTTACCCAATTCATTTGTTCAGCAAATCTTTATTGAACATTTGTCTTTGGGAGGTCTGGTTTAGGCACCAAGCCTAAAAAAAAGTCTTTGCTCAGAACAAGTGAAACATGCAGCTGAAATACAGTATAATAAATGAAGTTACAGTGGGACGAACAAATATGGTGGACAACGTAGGAGATTGTGGCTAACTGGGAGGACACAAGTCTCTCAGATAGGATGTGTCATTGAGTTGAGAGTTGAAGAATGTGAAAAAAGTGTGAATGTGATGGGGAACAGCTCTTTACAAAGAAATAGGGGAGTGAAAAAGCATCATTGTTTAAAAAAGAAAAAAGCTGAATCAAGGCAACATGTCTAGAGATGAATGTGGTAAAGTAGATTGAGGTGAGGTTCTGAATTATGTTTCATACTCAACCGTGTTTCATACTAACAAGTTTGGGCTTGAACTTGTAGTTGTGAAATAAGGTGTTTTAGAAGAAAACTAGTAGCTCTGTAGAAGGTCTCAAAGCAATAAGATCATTTTAGAAAGTTCATGCCCTAATTCACACCATCTCTCAATGATGTGCTTGGGAATCTCTAGTAAATGACCTAAGTGATACAGTCAGGCAAGTTGGGGAACTCTTATGTCCAGATCATTGGACATAAAAGATGTGGTTTCTAGGATCAGCTTTGCTACTGGCTAGCTGTATGAACTTGTACAAGTCTCTCAGTCTTCCTATCTTGAAAGTTGAGGGTTTTGAACTAAGTAAGTACTGTGATTGTTTCCTTCTCAAACTGTTCTTCTAGACAAAAAATTGTTTAACTTATAATGTCTACAACTTACCCTACTCTGGATCTTAAAGAAGGATTTCCTGCTTCTGGTGAAGCATTTCTACTTTTCTCTGCCTTAGTATGAATGTAGTTGCCAAATTCTAAAGTGGTATTTGCTTTATATTAATTTGCAACATTCTTCTTTGCCTTAGGCCTGCTGTCTACCACATGTGTTTTCTTGGTGTCTCAAAAGGTAACAGTGCCAGTTCTCCACTAATTTATAATGTGCAAGGAAAGCTCCACGTGAATATTCTCTTTTCCACATGAATATTCCAAAGCCATAGGTAATTAACACAATGTTCTAATTGCATGATAACTGCAAACTGCCAAGAGTGCCCATCATCATATTACCCCTCCTAAGGAATGGAGGCAGGTGTTTGTTGGATGCTGACTCCAATCACCCACATCTGAAACAGGCGTCAGGCAGGTAACTGGGGAGATGCTGATTACCCTTTTCTTCCTCTGAGAGGGTTATACCAAGAGGAAAGAAATAATTAACTGTCCCCTAATTTATGTACATGAGAGACCTATGTGTTTTAAGATATCTCTGGCTTGTCTTCCTTCTCCCCTACAAATGTACCACCATTAAGTTGAGCTGCTACTCTCAGGAAGTTGTGCCCTATTCATCATTAATTATTATCCCAATTTAAGAGAAGAAGAGGCATATAAAGCCCATGGGAAGGGAAGTTTGTGGCCTTTAAAATTAGACAGGTTTGGGATTGCATCCTGGCTTCATCACTCAGTGAATATTGGCAAGTAATTTAGCCTTTCTGTTTCTTCATCTGTGAAATGAATACAGTATCCTCTGCCTTGCAGGGATAATTGTGAAAGTTATTAGTGTTATCAAAGGTGTTTAGCAGTATCTGGCACCTGGAAGCCTGTTTTATAAGCTCCTCTGTTTCTCCTCTGAAGTTCCTTGTATGCAACCTAGAATATATTAGACTCAGTATTGAGCACAACACATAGTAACACATAGTAGATGATTGATAGAAGTGTATTGCATTAATAGTAAGCACTTATTAAATTGTAGCACCTGGGTGGCTCAGTGGGTTAAAGCCTCTGTCTTCGGCTCAGGTCATGATCCCCGGGTCCCGGGATCAAGCCCCACATTGGGTTCTCTGCTCAGCGGGGAGCCTGCTTCTCCCCCCACCCCCGCCTGCCTCTCTGCATACTTGTGATTTCTGTTTGTCAAATAAATAAACTATTTAAAAAAAAATTTTTTTTAAGATTTTATTCATTTATTTGACAGAGAGAGATCACAAGCAGGCAAGAGGCAGGCAGAGAGAGAGGAAGGGAAGGAGGCTCCCTGCTGAGCAGAAAGCCTGACGTGGGACTCTACCCCAGGACCCTGAGATCATGACCTGAGCCGAAGGCAGCGGCTTAACCCACTGAGCCACCCAGGCGCCCCAATAAATAAACTATTTTTAAAAAGTTAAAAAATTGATTTAAGTGTAAAATGTCTAATTTTTCAAAATTTCAGTTGTTATTTCTTTGTACAAGTACTATTCTGCAAGTAGATTAGTAGAATTGTTAAGCATGAGGTAATTATTTGACAATAGGGCAGAGAGAATTGATATAAACATAACAGATATGAAATAGTAAAAGCTGTTGGTTCCAACAAACTGCACTACCATAGTCAGATGTTACCACAGTCAATCAGATGTTACATGTATACATCTATGTAATGATACCTGCATGTGTGGCTGGCTAAATCCCATGTACCATGGGCTAAATCCCAGGTAAAGAAAGTTCTGTAATACTGGTACCTTCAGCTTCCCTTGCCCTCCCTTCCCATTATATTATTTGATTCATTCTTTGGTTTTATTTCAGAATCATACCTGTGATTACTGAGTATCTATTATGTGGCCTTCTGTTGTATTCATAGTATATGTGATGACTAACTATAAGTTCTAGATAGATAATCTTTAAATTTTAGACCTAGATCTAACTGATTAAGGCTTTGTGACTGTGGGATCCTATTCTTTGTCCTTTGTAAGTACATGCTTTCTCTTCAAACTGTCCCTGGTAATTCACATGCTTTTATGCAGTTATACAGTGTGTTGCATGTAACATTTTTGGAGGATTTTTCTTCTACATTTTGAAACTATCTCGTCTCAGAGACCTAATAAAATAGGTCTTGCTACTTGCTACTATGTATCTTTAAACAGTTTCTTTGCAGGCATGTTAACTTATTTTGGTTTAACATTACTGATAACAATTTAAAATTGGTGAAATAAAAGTGTCAGACTTTTTTGTAGAATTTCTGTATTGGGGAATTATCAGTTATATCGATATTTATGAGACTTCCTCTGTGTTCACTTTTTCTTAAAACTGGTGACCCCACAATTCACCCAGTCTCACAAACAAATTCTGGGAGTCATCACTTTGATTCCTTTTACTTCATAATCCCTCATATCTAAAGAGTTTCTGGGTTCTACCTGTTTTAAACCCTTCCTTATTATTCCAGTACACCCCATCTGCTCTGTTCCGTCTGCCACTATTTTAGATCAGGTGTAAGTTATTGTTCTCATCTCTTCCCTAACTGATCTCCCTGGTATAGCTGTGGTCTTTTCTTCACCATTGATTGTCTTAAGTGAAATCTATGTCCCTCTCCTTTGACCATTTTAAAACTCCCTGTGAGCGGGGCGCCTGGGGGGCACAGAGAACAAACTGATGGCTGCCAGAGGGAGATGGCAGGGGAATGGGTGAACCACGTGAAGTAATTAGGTGTATACTTATGATGAATCACCATATCATACACCTGAAACTAATATAACATAGTGTTAACTATACTGGAATTAAAAAAAATTTTTTAAAAAGCTTTATTGCAATGGAACTTTAATCCTGTTACCACACTTAGACTTCACCTGTCACTATACTCTTCCTAGGTAGGAGGAAATTCCACTTACATACAAGTTAGTGTTTTCTTTCTTCCTTTTTCAAAAGGTAATGTAAGGTGTAGGTATTGGACTTGTTTACTACACAGAAAACAATATCTAAACCTGGTGGGGTAGTCAAGAACTCACTTTACATGGGGTAAGAACACTGGATTTGAACCTGTGGCTCACAAGGAGGGTTTGGGTTTATTGGTTTTTTTGTTGTTGTTGTTGTTGTTTTTTAAGATTTATTTATTTCTTTGATACATAGAGCACAAGTAGGCAGAGCTGGAGGCAGAGGAAGAGGAGGAGCAGACTCAGGGAGCCCTGTGTGGGGCTCATTCATGGGACCCTGAGATCATGACCTGAGCTGAAGGCAGATGCTTAACCCACTGAGCCACCCAGGCACCACGGGTTTCGTTCTTTATGGCTAAGTAGTATTCCATTCTGTATACCACATTTTTTTTATCCATTATCTGTCAGTGGACAGTCAGGCTGCTTCCACAACTTGGCTATTGTAAATAATGCTGCAATAAACATAGGGGTGCGTCTGTCTTTTCAAATTAGTGTTTTCATCTTTTGGTAAATACACGGTGCCGGAATTACTGGATCATATGGTCATTCTGCTTTTAATATTTTGAGGAACCTCCATATTGTTTTCCCACAGTGGCTACACCAGTTTCATTCCTACCATAGTACACGAGGGTTCCTTTTTCTCCACATCCTCACCTATACTGGATACTGGATATTTCCTGTATTTTTTATTTTAGCTGTTCTGACAGGCATGAGGTAATATCTCATTGTGGTTTTGATTTGCGTTTCCCTGATGATTCGTGTTGTTGGGCATCTTTTCATCTGTCTGTTGACCATCTATATGTTTTTTGTTGTTGTTGTTGTTTTTGAGAAATGTCTGTGCCTTTTTTAAATGGATTATTTGTTTTTGGGGCATTGAGTTTTATATGTTCTTTGTATATTTTGGATACTAACCCTCTATCAGATATGTCATTCACAAATATCTTCTCCCATTCAATAGGTTGTTTTTTAGTTTTGTTGATGGTTTTCTCTGCTGTGCAAAAAAGCTGCACTAACGCTTATTAACACCTAAAGAAAGAGTATACACTTTAAGGGGGGGGATGGTGTATGGTGGTAGCATATAGAAAAGCTAGGAGTCACAAGAGTAAAGTTGGCAGTGTCATTCAAAGCATTATTGGAGCTTTAACTGTCCGTCCCTATTGTGCAGTCCTTGGCTTATTCTTGTTGTGTAGGTAAATGTATCTGACTGTCAGTGCATGATGTCATTAAGCATTCTAATCACTGGTAACTCCCTTCTCTCACTACACAGTCATCTGGTTGAAATTTAGTAGATGTTGTAATTTGCTTGATAGGAAGAAAAGGGACTGTTTTCTC
Source organism: Mustela nigripes (assembly GCF_022355385.1). Lineage (NCBI taxonomy): Eukaryota > Metazoa > Chordata > Mammalia > Carnivora > Mustelidae > Mustela > Mustela nigripes. Next base: position 18,289,530 of record NC_081563.1, on the reverse strand, counting down.
GGCAATTAAATTTCTCTTTGTAAATCAGTAAATTGGATGTATATACCAGTTTTTTGTTGGTGTGACTAACTTTTGCTGGTTATACTGATACAGTCATATTTCTCTTTGAGCACGCCAGATTCACTACGATCTAGTGCCTTGTAGCACTTCCAGGCAGCTGGTTAGCCAGCTCCTCTGGAGCTCCTCTGGTGACACCATCCACCGTGATGTGTAACTCTTTGTGCCTTCTTTGTTCACATGGCTTGTGTAAACATTTTACCTTGGGCTTCTAAAAATGTTAATATTTAAATGATTTGGGTAAATAGATGAGCTACTGAACGGTCTTTTTAATATAGTGATTTTCCCCTGCAGTTTATAAGCCATGGTTTTAATTACTAAATACATTATTATAAATTTCCTAGGTCTTCACTCTTCCTAACTGATCTTACCCTCAAGATTCATGGAATGAATTTTGAATTTATTCATAGTAAAATAATGAATTTAGGGTTCAAGATTATATTGCACTCTCCCTTCCTGGATGTTTGCAAAATAGCAGCTATTTATCAAACACTCACTGTGTGTCAAGCAGTGTACTGGAATATATCTAATACTTAAAAAAAAAATACTCGTGCAGAGTATTTTTACAGATGAGGGATCTGAGACTCGAGAAGATTAAATAACTCTCCCGCCGTCACAGCTAGGAAAATAGCAGAGTTGGGATTTAAATCACAGCTGTTAATTTCCAAAGTCGCTTCTGTTCCTAGTACAGGGTACTTGCCCAGCACAGTTAGTTGTTTAAATAAACATATATATTATAATAATTCTGGGAAATTTTTATAAACCTGTAGAACCCTGTGCCACATTTATTTTGGATATTTTTCTCATTTGGGGATTTTTTAAAGAAAAGAACTTACGGATTTCCATGTTATTATACACTTAATTTATACAGTTGATTTCTCTGAAATAGCATCTTGCCTAGCTCTAACAACCTTCCTCTCTCCCAAGTTGATGTCTACAAAGCTGATTCATGCCAAGGGTTTCTTTATTCAGTATTTGCTATGAAATATGGGACTGTTTTTTCTTATAAATGTTTCTGTTTTAAAGGCAGTATCATTACCCAACAAAGTCTCCTACCCTTCCTTCCCTAAATGTAAATCCTACCCCTTCAGCGGCAGCAGCAGCTCTGCATTGTTTCCTATTGGAAGTGTGAGCTCAAGGGGACAGACATTCCCACTGCTAAACTGAAGGGGACAGACATTCCCACTGCTAAGCTGAAGGGGACAGACATTCCCACTGCTAAGCTGGTGCACTAAAGCTGTGATCTGCCCTTGTTGTATTATTAATGGCACAATGTTTTTATGTTGCAGATGGCTGAGAGCTAGCAAGGAAAATTCAGGACCATGATGGCTCAGTTTCCCACAGCAATGAATGGTAAGCTGCTTTGTGCTTGTGGCAAGATAAAGAGGTTATGCCGGGTGGGGGGGGGGGGAATTGTAAAGGTGGTAAAATATTCGTCTTGATATTTTTCCTTGAGCTAATAAATGCAAAACTTAAAATATTCTTACTGAAAATGTTTTGATAGTTTACTTCAGAACACTGCATATATCTTCTATTAGAATATTATGCAGTAAATCCTGTGGCTTAGTGTAAGCACGTTCTGCTGTATCATCTGGAATGTGTGTTTGCCTTTTAGCAGTTAAGAATAACCTAAAGGTATATTGTGTTTGATGTATAAAATGGGAGGACAAAAAGCAGAGTGCTGTAAGTGAAGACTGTTGAAGGTATTTCAGTAGTTTAGGATGATTGTAAACTAAGTTAATAAAGATTCATTTAGTAATATGCACATAAAATTAAGTATTCCTTTTAAAGGGTTGTGTGTGCCTACACACACAATTGTTTCATATGAAACATTTTTAAAGAAAATGTTTATATAACTTCAGTAACAAAAAGTTTTTAAAGTTTCTTTTCTGATTCTAGTTTTCTTTTCCCAAAAACAAATTAACCACCCTTAATAAGTATTAAGGTAGTGTGTATGTCACTTAGAATTAATGCATTATACTTTTAAGAGAAAGAAAAAATGCATTATATTTTTAAATTGCTAAAGAAATCTAAGATGTGAACTTCTTAAATTTGTGGTAAATTTCATTAGCCAATTATAAAGGAATAGAAAGCCCAGTCAATAACTCTTTAACATTTAAATCGAAAGCAGTGATATTAAAGAACACTAGGAGAAGAAAAAGAAGGAAGCTTCATGAATTAATTCTATCGCTTTCAAACAATGATTCTGTTTTAATGCTCCCATTTATATTTGATCAGTTGTATCCTTTTTAAAAACACGTTTTCAGTCATAGGGCCAAATTAAGCACATTGTTAACAAAAAAATACATGTTGTATATCTAAAATTTTAAGATTCAGAATTGACCTTGTGAGATTTAGGAAAGTTTCGGAAAATTGAATTATTTGTGTAAAAGGTAAAACTAAATTCTGTGTGGTAGAATTCTATGTCATATAAGGATGGGCTTGAGATAAGAGTTTTGTTTTGCTTTTTGCCTTTTCAGAACTCTTATTTAAAGATCACTGTGAGCATTGCTGGAAATGGTGTGGGGTTATGAAGATTATTTGATGCCACAGGCAGTTTTTAAAAATTGAATAATGGCTTTTTTCTTCATAATGAGTGATAAACATAAGCTTAGAATCAGGGTAATAATTGTAGTACTAAAGTGCTCTACCCAAACTTAGGATTTCTACACACCACACATAGGAGTTTGCATTAAACACATAGTTTAGTTTCAAACTTCAATCAAAATGTTAAGGCTTACAAACAAAATGGACATAAAAGAAAGCAGTGTAAGTAGGCCTAGTCTTTCTTCATTCTGTTTCTTCCCTTTTCTTAACATTTGTGTATCTATTTGTAGCTCATTGCATTATATATGAAAGAATAATACTGACAAAATGTTGGATAAATACTTTAGGAGTGACGTTTAGGAATCAAGGTAGTTAAAAAAGAATTAGAGGTAGTAATTTTTTTTTAAATTCTGAAGAATTGATAGCAAATGTAGACTTTGTACCCTCCTTAGTTTATAATACAGCTGAAGATTGAAGATGATCTTGCTCATATCTAATTTCGTCAAATTCGGAGTTTAAGATCTTACTAGAAAAGGCATTCACATATAGCACAAAACTTTCAAAAGCAGTGTTTGCTCTTCTAGTAAATGCTCAATTATAGATGGTGTTAAATCTTTTCGATGCCCAGTACCGTTGGAACCTGTCTTTAAGTGCTCTAGACCAAGCTGTATGTCTAAACGCTTAAATGTATTTCTCACATTTTGCCATGTCTATTTCATCATCCCAAGACTAACTACAGATTTAGACTTCTTTGGTTCTCACAAAGATGTGCTGCCTTATATAGTAGCCATTAGCTACATGTGACGATTTCAACTTAACTTTAATAAAAATTAAGTAAATTCAGTCGCTCAGTCATTTAGCCACGTTTCAAGCTCTCAAAACCACATGTGGCCATTGTATTGGACAATGCAGATACAGAACATTTACATCATCTCAGAAAGTTCTATTGAGTAGATATTCTTTTCTTAGTCTCTTTGATGCTTCACTTCCCATCTCCTCAACAGAGCAAAAAAGATCAGTGCGTCATATTTTTACCACTCGTGACTCTAATTCTGGTGTCTTCTGCACCAGCAGAATCATCCTTGCCAGAGTCTTCTTTGATCATGGTAGGTTTGCTTTCTGCTTTTCAAAAATGTAATAAAACTGTAAACACAGAGAACCTGATATTTGAGTCATCAGGTGATAAGCAAGAGGCTACTTCAAATTCATGTTACTGCCTGTTGATTATAGTGTACTGTAGCTTGTTCCAGCCTTAAAATTGGGGGGTGGGGGTACTGAAGACTGGTTAAATGAATAAGAAGTTCTGAAGCCCATGACAGTGGCAATATTCAAAATATGGAAGAGGGAAGGAGGATGGGGAGGGAGAGAATGGCTAATGGCTTTAGGAGGAAAAAGTGCCATTTTAGAGTTTTATTACTTTTTCAGAATTTTAGAGTTCATTGGTCTTTTCATCTGTGTAATTAGGAAATTGTTAAACATTGGATCTGCAGAATTAGAGGTGGTACTGCACTGAACTTATAACAGCCCAAGCATGCATTACTCATATCCTAGTTAAGGCTTTAGTTCTATCTAGACCAGTATTCTAGTTGTGTTTTAGAGATTTAAGTTTGTACTGGGTTGACATACATCATTTAACTGTTATTTTGAACTGGACCCAGAAGTAGTCTTCAGTTAATTTTGCAGCATATAAGCAGGATTGAGCATGTTTGAATCATGTACCTTCAGAACTGTGTGTTAGGATACTGCTATGCTAAACTCAGCTGTGTTGACTTAACCTTATGGAACTTGTGTGTGTGTGTGTGTACCCATACGTGCATATGCATATGTGTATGTATGTTTGTCTATGTGTGTGAAACAGGGATGACACTATCTACTGCATGGGATTTAGTATATAGTGGATATTCTATAAATGTCTATTTTTCCTTCCACGTAGACCATAAGAACATTTTTGACAGAGCCAGTAGGTGAGAAGATGAGAATAAGCAACAGAAATCTTTATGGAAATACCACATTCTCAATTTAGTGATGAGTGGGGGAAGTGGATAGAATTTTAATACATTTCTAAAGTGATCAGACAATGTAAAAAGATGTTGGCTTTTCAAGGAAATATTAAACATCAACCCCAAAACTTGGGTTTTCCTGACTTTCTATAGGTTTACAAATAAATACAGAGAAAAATTGAGAAATCTTTTACTCTAAGTTCAAAATAATAAACTATTGACTCTTGGAAAGGTTCTGTGAGAAAACCAGAATTGGATCAAATTTTTTTTAATACTTTATTTATTTATTTATTTATTTATTTATTGCAGGGGTGATGCAGGAGGTAGGGGGCAGGGGGAACGGGCAAAGGGAGAGGGAGAGAGAGACTATCTCAAGCAGACTCCACACCCAGCCCGATATAGGGCATGATCTCACAAACCCGAGATCTTGACCTGAGCGGAAATCAAGTTGGACACCTAACCAACTGAGACATCCACGTGCCCCAGATCAACTCTTTTAAAATGGTTTTTGAAGTACATATATTTTCTAGTTTTCTTACTTCTGTGTAACTTTTCCTTTTTGTAAAATTCGTAGTGCATTAACATCTTACATTAATGTGGTCATTTTTTTAGTGTGCAGTTTAAAGATTATTTAAATACTACTTAAAAATTATGCCTTGTCTTAATACCTTAGGCATTTTTATTCTATAAGTGACATTAATCATGTTAACATTTAATCATGATTGTTGTGTGTGATTCTCTTGGCTAAGAGAGTGTATAAGTTCCTTTTAAATCATTCATTTTATTCATCCTTGTATCCCTAGTCGTTATTCACAGTGGTGCCCCAAAATGGTTTTTGGCTGAATAGGTATGAAGGTGTCAAGGTCGTTGGAACTAAACGAGAGACCTTATCAGATAGTTGAGTTGGCCACTGCGAAGACAGGTAGCCAAGGAAAAGTGAGGTGTCAGTGGGACATAAAAAAGCGCTGTCCTTCTGATGCCACAGAGCCCTCTGCAGTCTTAGGAAGCAGTTTGCCACTCCCTGGGGGTATGTACACTCCCTCGATGTGTGTTAGAGCAGCTCGAGCCTTCCTAACCAGACTCTCCAGACTTAAAATAGTCTTGAGGTTTCTGACTAAACAGCCTTGCTCTCAGTATTTTCTGGCAAGGGTACCTTTACCAGAAGGGGAAGAGCCTGAGAAAGATTTTAATGCTCTGACTTCTCCTTAGTTATATTGTTCCCTGGCATTGGGTTGAGTAAGGAAACTAATTTATTGACCGCCTCCATGTGGTTGGTATGTATTAGCTGCTGTATTGTTTCGTTTTTTTTTTTTTTCAAGATTTTATTTATTTATTTGACAGACAGAGATTACAAGTAGACAGAGAGAGAGAGGGAGGGGGAAGCAGGCTCACTGCTGAGCAGAGAGCCCGACGTGGGGCTTGATCCCAGGACCCTGAGATCATGACCTGAGCCGTAGGCAGAGGCTTTAACCCACTGAGCCACCCAGGCGCCCCTGTGTTGTTTTTTTTGTTGTTTTATTTTTAAGTTGAGTTTATTGAAGTATAATTTACCCTTCTTAAGTATATATATAGTTCAGTGGGTTTTAATAAGTGCATACAGTCATATAAATCAGGTTATGGAACATTTCCATCACATAGAAGGTTCCCTTATCCCCCATACCCTGCCCTTAGCCACTGGCAACCACTGGTCAGATTTCTGTCCCTGCAGTTTTGCTTTTTCCAGAACGTCATGTAAGTGAAATACACAGTACATGGCTATTTGTGTCTGGCTCGTTTCACTTAACAAAATACTTTCACAATTCATCTATGTAATTATATTTATCTTTCTTTTTCATTGCTGAGTAGAATTCCATTGTATAAATGTATACCACAAGTTATTTATCCATTCATCTGTAGAAAACATCTAGGTTGTTTCCAGGCTTTCATGTCTAAACCAAATGTCTAAAGCTACTATAATCATCAGAGGACAGATTTTTATCTGGAAAACGTCTTCTTTTCTCTTGCATAAATACCCAGGAGTTTTTTCCTTTTTCTTTTTCTTTTTTTTTAAGATTTTATTCATTTATTTGACAGAGCGAGCGCAAGCAGGGGGAGTTGGAGAGGGAGAAGCAGGCACCCTGCTGATCAGGGAGCCCACACAGACCTCAATCCCAGGCCTCCCGTGATCATGACCTGAGCTGAAGGCAGACACTTAACCGACTGAGCCACCCAGGCACCCCTACCCAGGAGCTTGTTGCTGGGTTGCGTGGGAAATGGATATTTAACTTCATAAGAAGTTGCTAGACTCTTCTTTGTAAATTGTCTCAGTTTCCTTCCCCACCAGCAGTATGTGAGAATTTGAGTTGCTCAGTAGGCTTGCCAGCAGTTTTTAAAAAAAAACTTTTGACATTCTATGGGCATGGAGTGATATGTTACTGTAGTGTTGTTTTCTTTTTTTTTCTTTAAGATTTTTATTTATTTACTTGACAGGGAGAGAGAGAGATCACAAGTAGGCGGGGCGGGGGGTGCGAAGCAGGCTCTCTGCTGAACAGAGAGCCCGATTGGGACTTGATCCCAGGACCCCGAGATTATGACCCGAGCCGAAGGCAGAGGCTTAACCCACTGAGCCACCCAGGCACCCCTGTTACTGTAGTTTTAATATGCATTTCCTGGGGTGCCTGGTTACTATAGTTTTACTAAGCATTTCCCGGGGTGCCTGGGTGGCTTAATAGGTTTAGGCATCTGCCTTTGGCTCAGGTCATGATCCTAGGGTCCTGGGATCAACTCCCCCAACTCCGCCCCCACTGTGTCAGGCTCTGAGCAGGGAGCCTGCTTCTCTCTGCCCCTACCCCTGCTTTCTCTCTCTCTCTCTCTCTCTCTATCAAATAAATAAATAAATAGAACCTTCAAAAAAATAATACTCATTTCCCTGATGATCAGTGACATTGACCATATTGTCACATGCTTATTTGCCATCTTTATCTTTAATATGTCTGTTCAAATCTTTTGCCCATTGGGGAAAAGACAGGGAGGAGCAGGGATTGTATTAATGAGTTGAATAGTTCTTCATATATGTTGGATGCATGTCCTTTATTATGTTTTACAGATATTTTCTCCTAGTCTGTAGCTTGTCTTTTTACATTTTTTTTAGATTTATTTATTTTAGAGAGAGAGCAGGCTCATGCACACACAAGCATGAGTGGGGGGAGGGAAATAGAGAGAGCATCTCATGCAGACTCCCTGCAGAATGCAGAGCGAGACATGGGGCTCCATTTCACGGTCCATGAGATCATGGCCTAAGCTGAAATCACAAGTTGGATGCTTAACCAACTGAGCCACACAGCCACCCATTGTCTTTTTACTTTCTTAACAGTGTCTTTAAGAAAGGAGAAAGTCCAACTTAACAAAAAGTTTTAGTCATTTGTGTCCTAATATCATTTCCTAATCTAAATTCACAAAGAGTTTTTGTTTGCTTTCATCACAGAAATTTTCAGTTTGGCTCCTGTGTTTAATTCTATAATCCATTTAGAGTTAACTCTTCATATGTGGTGCAGGATTGAAATGGTTTGATTTGTTGTTACTGTTGTTGTTCATGTGGATGTCCTGTTCTTTCATCCTTTCAGTGAAGGGTTCAGTGAAGGGTTATCCCTTCCCCGTTGAATTATCTTGACGTCTTTGTTGAAATCAAGTGGCAACGTATTTGTGGTTTTATTTGTTTTTAATTATTTTCAGGGCAGGTAGTTTAAGATTCTTAATTTTAAGTCTGTGGATTCTGACCCTGTCTTCAACACTTAACAACTTTGATACCTGGGGCAAATTATCTAATCTCTCCATGCCTCTGTTTCCTCCTCTGTAAAACAGTAATAATAGTAATAGTAACCTCATAGAATTCTTACGAGACTTTTAGAAACAGTGCACATAAAGCTTTTAGAGAAATACCTAACACATGGCAAGTTTCATTAAATGCTAGCTGTTGTTATTTTACCAATCTAATAGATGAAAAATTATATTTAGTGTTATTTTTAGAGTTGCTATATTACTTATTACATACAGTCTTTACAACCCTGTAAACTTAGATAATCTTCCTAGTTTTTATTTTTATTTTTTAAAGATTATATTTATCTGACAGAAAGAGAAACAGTGAGAGGAAACACAAGCAGGGGGAGTGGAGGAGGGAAAAGCAGGCTTCCCGCTGAGCAGGGAGCCGATAGGAGGCTCGATCCCAGGACCCTGGGATCATTACCTGAGCTGAAGGCAGATTCCTAACAAGTGAGCCACCCAGGCGCCCCAGTCTTCCTCATTTTTAGAGGTGGCAGCTAAAGTACAGAAAACACGAGCATATTAACCGTAAATATCGAGAGACAGTGTAGCTCACAGTTCAGGCTACCTGGGTTCCGATCTCAGCTCTGCCACTTACTAGTTGTGTGACCTTGGACAAATAACTTTACTGCCATGGGTTTTGGTTTCCTCACGTGTGTCATGGGGATAATAATAGTACCTAATGTCGAGGGCAGCGGTGGGAGCACTGAGGTACTGCATAAAAAGTCTCTGACATAGAGTTGGGGCTCAGTGCAAGTGAGCTGCTTCCTTCTCTGTCATCCTGTGTTGTTGTCATTGTTTTTCTGTTGTCATCAGTTTTCCAGATTCTTAGGTCTACACTCCTAGTCACAGGAGTCATGACAGGTTAATTTGTTTACTTTATAATAAACTGATAAACCAAGGGTTTACTATGTGTGTGGTATTTATTTAGAAAGTGTGTAGGTTTAGCTGTTTTAGGAACTTAGTTCTTCAGTACATCTGTTTCTATATATTTTTTTTTAAAGATTTTATTTATTTATTTGACAGAGAGAAATCACATGTAGTCGGAGAGTCAGGCAGAGAGAGAGAGAGGGAAACAGGCTCCCCGCTGAGCAGAGAGCCCGATGCCGGACTTGATCCCAGGACCCCGAGATCATGACCAGAGCCGAAGGCAGCAGCTTAACCCACTGAGCCACCCAGGCGCCCCTGTTTCTATATTTTTAACTTTAATCTTAAAGCTTGTCTTTAAAAGCCCTTCATTTAGGGCTAAGAAGTATTTGTTAAGTCATATCCATCTTAGTGTTTCAAAGTATAGTGGGTACCTACTTTCAATGATAGGCATTTCCTGGAAGCAACTCTGTAGGGCCGATTTTTATACCATATACAGCAAATTTATATGAATTTATATACCTAAACATATTTGGTTTCTTACTGGTAGAAGTTGAGTAAACTGAAAAGGTAGTCAGAAGTGAAGTGTATAGACCATTATTAGCTAATTTGAATATGTAGAGAGGATGGGAATACTATCTTATTTCATCTTTTTATTTCCAGAATTTAGCTTATTGCCTATTTCTTGTGAATGGTATAGTTATTGTTCTATAGATGTTAATGGGGTGAATGAGTGAAGAACCTTAGGGCTGTGTCACATATATGGTTGTGATAGAACTTTACCGTTTGTGTCATGCAGGGATAGAGTACTGTCTCTACAGGGACACCTGTGATTCATATTTACATTTTAGAATTATTTGGAGCATTCTCATATATACATACTATAATTTCTTTGTCTTTCACTTCTGGTTTAGGAGGGCCAAACATGTGGGCTATTACTTCTGAGGAACGGACTAAGCATGACAAGCAGTTTGATAACCTCAAACCCTCAGGAGGTTACATAACAGGTTTGTATTTACATTTTATTTGTCAGTTATGTTCCTTTTCATGTATTGTCTTAGAATTAGTTTTAATTTGATTACCATCAATTTTGTATTACCAAGTGATTAAATTCCTATCAGTCAGAATTTATGCATTTAAAAAAATTGTGGCTTTCTTATTTTACCTGCAACTGTCTTAATTTGTTGTTTTGGATTTCCTTATGGAAGATCTTTTCTTGATCCTAAAGGACATCCAAGAATTTCAGTTTCCCACTTTAACATTGTTTCTAGAATGTTTTCAGTTTCTTTCTTAAGGTAGTTGAGACTTTTTTCCCAACCAAATTTATTAATATGCTCTGAATCCATTGTGCTAGTTCCCTGTATGATGGTCAGTGTTACTAGGTCTAGAAGAAGTATGTATCAGACCCATTTCCTTGAAAATAATCTAGAAGTTTTTTCCTACAATCTGTTTTTATAATGCTAGTCCTCCGTTTTTGAAAGGTAATACAAAGCATTGATTGTTGGCACTAGCTCTTGTCTTGCAAGATGACCTCCAGAGCCTAAGGAGGATTAATTTAGGTGTGTCTTTCAAATTTTTTTGTATAGATTAAACTTTTTTTCTGTGCCAAAGAACCTGAGTGCTTTATTTCCAGTAATAGTAACTATAATGACTAATATTTGCCAAATCTGTGCTGTTAGTGTTAATCTGTGCTGTGAAACCTTTCAGTCTGATTTTGGAATCCATCCTTTTAGCCATTATAGCCTAATGTTATTTGTGCTTCTATAATAATAGCTACCTTTCCTGGTATCATGGCTGGGATTTGCTCACTCTGCTTACAAGTTAGTAACATAGTCGGTTACTGTCTCATGGATGCGGCATAAGACCCAGGTTCCTCATATGACCCAGGGTTCCTGAGTCAGAGACAAAGGACTTTGTTACAAAGGGCACAGCTAGTGTTAGGAGCATCAGCACGTTCCTGTAGGCTTCTCTGTTCCCTAAATCCCACAGGGTGATGCAGAGAGCCCAAAAGGATGGCAGAAATGCAACAGTTGTGTCATAGGACAGAAACATTGACCCTGAGGGAACCCACCATCTTTAGCAAGCAGGTTGTTTTTTGGCGGGGGGAAACATTACCTCTTCATGCCTCAAGATTGTTCACCACAAACCCAACCTGAGAAACAACCCAGGTGGAGAGCAGTTAGGGTCTTGCGTTCTTGGCACACACGGAAGGATGTAGAGGATTATGCGAGACCACGAGACCAATTGGGGGACTGCCTTTCCCAACACCTGGTATTTTTTATTTAGAACTCTTTTAGGGAATAAAGTTTGAAATTATGAATTTTATTAATTAGAAATATTATCAAGTTATACACCAGTTATTATGAAAAACCTAAGATGAATAATGTAATCTTTCATCATTGATTAATGCATATAACTTGATTTGTGGCTTTCTTGTTAAAACCTAAATCTTCTTAATGTAATGTAAATAATTTTATGTGCTTATTTTTGTTTAATTTATTCCTTAGTGACTGCAATTAAAATGAAAATAAAGCAATGACATTATTATTATTATTGTCCACTACTATTATTCAGAGGCATTGGAGGAATTCCATTTACTAATGTGCTTCTCGATTTTTGCTTTTATTACCTTCAGGTGATCAAGCACGTACCTTTTTCTTACAGTCAGGCCTGCCGGCTCCTGTTTTAGCTGAAATATGGTAAAGTGTTCTCTCTTGTAGATGAATTTAAATTTCTGATAGTCTGGTTTTATTTTGTGTTTGATATAGTCTTAATCTAAAGATTTTTTTTTTTATCATAGTCTGCTGTTGTTAAGTATTTCTTCAGCTTTTAGGAAAATAAATTTTATTGAGTAAATGACTGAAAATAATTGGGGTTTTATTCTATTGGACAGTTTTGTTTTTTGTTTTTTTTTTAAGAGAGAATGAGCTCAAGTTGGGGGGGGGAGGAGCAGAGGCAAAAGCAGACTCCCCACTTGAACTTTGTGCTCAAAGCGGGGCTTGATCCCAGGACCTGATCATGACCTGAGCTGAAGGCAGATGCTTAACCAACTGAGCCACCTAGGCGCCCCTCTCTTGGACAAATTTTTTAATGTCCTTAGAATTTTTAAGGAACGATAAATACATTGCCATTGAAAAATATTTCTTTATAATTTGGCAAACTCTCAAAAAATCTTCTTTATGTTACTTTGTAGTTATTTCATTTCATCATCTGTAAGACCAAAATTAGCCCTCCCTTTTCCTGCTCCTACCTTAAATAGAATTGTTCTTTATATTATCTAGGGTTTTATAAAAAAAACTTTTTTTAAGATTTTGTTTATTTATTTGACAGAGGGGGAGCAGGAGAGGGAGAAGCAGGTTCCCCACTGAGCAGGGAGCCCCATGCGGGGCTTGATATCAGGACTCTGGGATCATGACCTGAGCCAAAGGCTGATGCCCAACTGACTGAGCCACCCAGGCTCCCTAGAGTTTTGTTTTTCAATGTATTTACAAGAAATGTCAACCCCTACCCCTTCTTTCTTTCCACTTGGAATATTCCCATGCCTGGTAGAGTACTGGACACATAGCAGGCTTTCAATAAATATTTGAGCAAATTAATAAATTAAATTTAGAATGATTATACTCTTGAGTAATTTCTTTCTGTCCACACTGGTGGAATTCATCCCAAAGGTCTCATAGATTCTCTTTACATGGATTCTGTGTAGATGGGCAGTATTTCTTTTTTTTTTTTTAAGATTTTATTTATTTATTTGACAGAGAGAGATCACAAGCAGGTAGAGAGGCAGGCAGAGAGAGAAGAGGAAGCAGGCTCCCTGCTGAGCAGAGAGCCCGATGCGGGGCTCGATCCCAGAACCCTGGGATCATGACCTGAGCTGAAGGCAGAGGCTTAACCCACTGAGCCAACCAGGCGCCCCGGCAGTATTTCATTAGATGCGATCTTTGGTCACTATTTCTTAATTTACAGGTTTTAGCTTTTTGGATTTTGGATTTTATTTGCTTAATTTTATATTATGGTTATTAAGTGATGATCTGTATGTGAATACTACGTCATTGTTTCTATTTTATTATCCTCAAAAATAATGCTAGCACTGTATACTAATCTGCCTACTTCATAATTCTTTTAGGGCTTTATCAGATCTGAACAAGGATGGGAAGATGGATCAGCAGGAGTTCTCCATAGCAATGAAACTCATCAAGCTAAAGCTGCAGGGCCAACAGTTGCCCGTAGTCCTCCCTCCTATTATGAAACAACCTCCTATGTTCTCTCCATTAATTTCTGCTCGTTTCGGTACGTATTTATTAATTGAATTGGCTGCTTTTGATAGTTAAACTTTCCCTATACATTATATTTAAGGATTAGAAAAGGGTTTGTTAGCATAAAACAATAATCCTCAGACTCCAGGTTAATTGTGCCTGAGATAAGATGTTAAACTTGCTGTCATAGCAGGGGTGTCCTTGCGTCCCAGTTTTCCAGGGACAGTTCTGATTTATGCCTGTTGTCCTGGCCTCAAGTCTGGTTAGTGTTCCCTTTCATAATTCCCAGTTGGATGATAAAATATCTGACCCCCTCCAGTTAGAGCTGATCTTAAATACTATTCTTAGTTTCCTCTCTACTCCGAATGAGTCACAGAAAAATTATGAACAATTTCAAACTCACTTAGATGGTTTAAGTGGGAGGTGATTTGAAATTATTCCTAAGTAGAAATTTTTTTTAATTTAAAGGTTAATTACCCAGCTAAATTCAGGGCTAAAAGTTGCAGACTTTGTGCTCATTAATATATATATTCATCAGAGAGAATCTGTTTTCTGTTAATTTTGATTAGCCAATTTTTTATTAATTATATATAAGAAGCACTCATTGGTATGGAACATTCAGTTAGATTCTGTGAATCTACATGTTCTTTGATTCCAGATGTTAGAGCCTAAAATACTAAATTCTTTCATTATTTCAGTGAGCTCTGGAGATAAAGACCAGATCACTGTGTGACCATACTTACATAGAGTGTACCTAGTAATCTAGTTAGTAACTGAATAAAAGTCATCATTTTATTCTTTTTAAAGAATTGTCCTTATAAGAAAAGTGAAATATGTGGTATACTTCCTTCTCACAAATAATGCATATACATAAATGGGTCTCCTAACGTATCTAGTAACTATCCTTTTGCGGGGGGTGGGGACATTGGGGGAATGTATGTGTGTGCGTGTTATTTGAGTAACTCAACAGCACTATATTATCCTCACACAAAACCCCACATTTTAATCCAGTAATGCAGTCTCTCTTTGAGAGTACTAATATTTAATTGGAAAAGGTTCCTTAGCTTTCATCATGATGCTTTAACTCCTTAGAAAGCATTCCCATAGTTCACATAGGTCAGAATGTTGATATTAAAAGCAGTGGTGTACCTCCCTTGCTGCTAAGTCAAAGCTGCTTTAGTGAACTTTTTATCTAGAAGACTAATTTGCCCATAGTGTCTCTGTAAATGTGGATTTGCTCACTGTACTGTCAGTTTGTTTTCTGTGCTTTATAGTCCGTTGCTAGCACTGGGAAATGTGTTCTGTTTTGTCTCTAGGAATGGGAAGCATGCCCAATCTGTCCATTCCTCACTCATTGCCTCCAGTTGCACCTATGGCAACCCCCTTATCCTCTGCGACTTCAGGGACCACCCTTCCTCCCTTAATGATGCCTGCTCCCCTAGTGCCTTCCGTTAGCACATCATCACTACCAAATGGAACCGCTGGCCTCATTCAGCCTTTATCCATTCCTTATTCTTCTTCAAGTAAGTACTTCTAGCTAATGACTGAGAAACTGTCAAAGAAAGAAACTGGTATACTTGTATCCCAATAAATATAGATTTCCTTCATACTTTGTAAAATTGTTTAGCGTGAGCCATTTTCTTTCTTCATTTCTCCCCCCGCCTTTTTCCTTTTAGCATTGCCTCATACGTCATCTTACAGTCTCATGATGGGAGGACTCGGCGGCGGTGCTAGTTTACAGAAAGCCCAGTCTCTGATTGATCTAGGATCTAGCAGGTATGAAGGCTTAAAACCTCCAACTTTTAATGCTTTCAATAAGGAGTATCTACAAACGACTTTTTCTTTTGTAAGCTCTGAGCTTATACAGATTTTAACTTTACAATGGCCAAATGTAGAATTTAAGGCATATTTACTACTTATAATTCACCTAAAATAATTCTTTATTTTTAGGATTAGTAAATGCATGGAAAAATGTTTCACACAAGCCAAAAATGTTCTGTTTTTAATTAGTCAAGTTTTTGCCCAAAATAATATACTTTTTGCATATTTTTCTCCAAAAGTTTCATAATTATGGTATATCATTAATTTTTTCTTGAGCAAATTCTGCTGATTGAGTATCTTTTAAATTTTAGAGAACACAAAGTCTTCAGTATTCATTCACCACACCTCATATAAATCATAATAATATTCTTCAAATCAGTGTAGCAAGAGTGTTAGATTTTAACCAAAAAGAAGGGTCTTGGTGTCCCAGCTTAGCTGCTCACTGAATGTATAACCTTGTTTTTCATAACATCACTGAGCCGCAGTTTGCCCATCGAAAAGGCGGAGACAGTAATACCTTTTACATTTGTCATAGGGATAAGAAACAGTATTCGTAAAAGTCGTAGCACAACAGAGGGCCGGGCACATAGTACGTTCTTGGTATAAGGTAGTTCTGTACTTCATATGGTATTTGCTTTCCTAAGAATGAGGTTAAATTATTTAAAACTTTAAAATATCAAACACAAAAGCAATTACGTTGTACTATAGAAGGTATGATTCTTAATGTTTCTGCCTTATAAGGTTTAACTAAATGTATTTTATTTAGTAATATAAAGATTTTAAATAAATTTTGTTATAGCTCAACTTCCTCAACTGCTTCACTGTCAGGGAACTCGCCCAAGACTGGGACCTCCGAGTGGGCAGTTCCTCAGCCTTCAAGATTAAAATATCGACAAAAATTTAATAGTCTTGACAAAAGTATGAGTGGATACCTCTCAGGTAAGTGACATTCAGTGCTTCAGAATGTGAGAGAGTTAAAGTTTTTTATATGAATTTCTACTGAAGAACATTTGCGTTTATACTTTGTAGCTTATCTAAAATTTTAACATCCAAAAAGTTTAGCAGCATTTGGTAAATACAGATATTTTAAGTAGTGTGAGAGCTCAAAGACAGATACAACTTGACTGATTTCTTCGAAGTTCTTATAATGAAGTTGAGCACACAGGTAGACCCCCAGGTTTTTGGAAAGAAGACCTCTCCCTTCAGAAGATTAAGTGTCACGCTTCAGTGCAGTGAAAGGAGAACCTCCTATGACAAGCTCCGTTGTGTGGGACTTAACCTCAGCTTTTTCCCTGCGGGTCCTCTTCTTCCTTGGGTCTTTCTATGCTTACCCTTACTTAAACCTCTGTGAGCACTGTCCACCTTTTAATGTTCCAACCAAGAGGTGCCCATAATACTTGACCTCAGGAGGGGCGGCTGGGTGGCTCAGTTGGTTATGTGTCTGCCTTTTGCTCAGATCACGATCTCAGAGTATTGGGTTCAAGCCCCACATCGGGCTCCCTGCTCAGTGGGGATTCTGCTTCTACCTCTCCCTCTGCCTCTCCTCCCCACTCACGCTGTCTCTCTTGCTCTCTCTCAAATAAATAAAATCTAAAAAAAAAAAAAGACTTGACCTCAGGTCCCTACAGAACATTTGAGTCCATCTCGAACACTATCCAAACTTTTCTCTTTTTTTCTTTTTCTTTCTTTCTTTTTTTTGGGGGGGGGGGGACCTTTGATTTGTATTATTGCTGAGTAGGAATAAAAATTTGTACCAGGAAAGTAGGATGTGACAAGGAGGTGAAGTGATTAAACAAAAAACATTTATGGAGCAGCCTGCTGGAAGAGAAAAGAATGAACCGGTTTGAGCATAATACTCTGGTACTTCTGTCCTCTCCAAAGACTAGAGGAAGCAAACTTTTCTAATAAAGGATAGTGAAGGGGATATAAACAGATGGTAGTAGGCCAAGGAGAGTTCCCACCTTTTAACTGCCCCTCTCTCTCCACTCTGCAACTAATTTATAGTTTAGACAGAGTAATAAAATAAGTGTTTTAAAATATTAGAGCTTCAAAGTGCTTAGGGAAAATAGAGTGGGAGATACTAAAGAGATTAGATAAAACATCTTATAGGAGGGAGCATTTCAGCTCCATCATGAAAGGAAGAGTTAGGGTTTGGACAGATAGAGATTGAAGGTGATAGCATTTGAGGGTGACAGAGAAGAAGTCTTAAGAGCAAAAAGTACATGGTGTATTTGGAGAATATGAATGTATGGGATCTCTTAATTGTGCAATGGGGCAAGGGAGCAAGAAAGCCTTGCAACTGATTTGGCAAGCAAAACTGTACGATGTTTTCTTTAAATTTACATCATAAATTTGTGATAAAAACTTTAAAAAAGCAAGATGGGGGTGATCAGGCCTTGGGCTGGACAGCTCCTTTCTATACACTTAGCACCGTCCACTGCATTTGCGTCTAAGGTCATGTATGTCAGATTCACTAGAAACTGAAGGGGGGAGAAAAGGGCAAGGTAGTCATGCACACAAAATTCAGGACAGCAGTTCCCTCTCCTGATGGAGGTGTGGAGATAAAGTCGTGGAACATAGCTTCAAAGCATTTAGTCATGAGCTAGTGTTAAGTTTGGGTGGCAGGTTCGGGCATGTCTTTGTATTGTATTTCATAACCTATAATGTGTTATTTTATATGTATCAAATAGTACATAGTTACTTTTTTCTGTGATTTTATCAAATTACTTGAAATAAGATATATTTTAAAGTCACACTATTTTTTTTTTTAACATTTTAACATCTCTGAAATTAAGGATGTGTTACCATCAGTGGTGTCTTAGCACTGTCATGGTTTTGTTGGCAGTGTTTTTTTTTTTTCCTTTCTTACTGTTACATAAAATAATGATATGTCTTATAATTGATGGCATCTTAGAATCTGTGAAATATGATACTCAACACACTTAAGATTCATGAAAAGTCATCACAACTCCCATTTTTTTAAAAAAATGAACTTTGGGCCCTACATTTTACATTAAAAAGTGGACTAAAAAGCCATGTACAAAAATGTTGATAACAACTTCATTCAAAACATCCGAAAAAATGTGGATATTTAATATTGTGTTGATAATAACACAATATAAATAATGTGGATATTATTTATAAATAATATTAAATTACCTTAATAAATAAATAAATAAGTAATATTAAATATTTGTGTAACACAACATTTCACAGCAAAAAGATGAATGAATTCCTGATACATACAACAACATGGATAATGTATTGAATGAAAGAAGCTTGGCTCAAAGGGTCCACACTATTTAATACATTTATATGAAGCTGAGCAACTGGAAACATGATGGATGGTGATAGAAATCAGAATATTATAGTTACTCTGTTGGGAAGGGACCATGCACAAACCTTGTGAGGTGCTAAAAACATTCTGTATGTTGATAAGGATGTTGGTTGCATATGCACATACCCGTGTAAAAACTCATCAAGCAGTACACTTAAGATTAGTTCACTTTACATATGTACTAAAAACATACAGTAAAAACAAAGGTGGAATATGAAGGTCAATAGAAAGTCACCTGTGAAGAATTAGTCCCCTAATGTTACTTGATTTGTATATGCCACATTATATGAAGGTCATATATTGAGTTGTTCGCGGAGTATTAACCTGAGACCTACAAGAATGAAGCTATGTATTCATAGTTAAGGGAAAGTTGTTTTTATTTTTATTTTTTAAAGATTTTATTTATTTATTTAACAGACAGAGATCACAAGTAGGCAGAGAGGCAGGCAGAGAGAGAGAGGAGGAGGAAGCAGGCTCCCTGGCTGAGCAGAGAGCCTGATGCAGGGCTCGATCCCAGGACCATGACCTGAGCCGAAGGCAGAAGCTTTAACCCACTGAGCCACCCAGGTGCCCCGTTTTTTGTTTTTTTTTTTATTTTTTTTATTTTTTTATTTTTATTTTTTTTTTTTAAAGATTTTATTTATTTATTTGACAGACAGAGATCATAAGCAGGCAGACAGGCAGAGAGAGGGAGAGGAGGAAGCAGGCTCCCTGCAGAGCAGAGAGATCGATGCGGGACTCGATCCCAGGACCCTGAGATCATGACCTGAGCCGAAGGCAGCGGCTTAACCCACTGAGCCACCCAGGTGCCCCGTTTTTTGTTTTGTTTTTTTTTTTTAAATAGGTGTTTCTTGTGTCTTGCAACTGAGCATGAGCCCCAGGTATATGAGGCTGGGACTGACCTAGACTTACATGTTTTGCTTTGTTCAGTACGTGTAGCATTCAGTGGTCTGATTTTCTTTCTCTTCTTCTTCTTCCCTTCCCCCTTAACTCTTGTGATTTATTTAGATTAATTCATTGACTCATAGTTGCTGAGTCCCATATCTTCTGGGCACTCTGTGACACACTGAAATGCACGGGGTAGGGGGAGATATGGTCCATATCTTTGAGGAGTCCATAGTATATAGGTCACATAATCATAATATTTGATTAGTGGTTTAAAAGTGCTGTGATTGGGGTGCTTGGGTGGCTCAGTTGGTTAAGCATCTAACTTTTGATTTCAGCTCAGGTCATGATCTTGCTGTCATGAGACTGAGTCCCACTTTAGGCTTCATGCTCAGCAGGGATCCTGCTTGTCCCTCTCCTTTTTTTTTTTTTTTTTAAGATTTTATTTATTTATTTGACAGACAGAGATCACAAGTAGGCAGAGAGGCAGGCAGAGAGAGAGAAGGAAGCAGGGTCTCTGCTGAGCAGAGAGCCCGAGGCTGGGCTGGGTCTCAGAACCCTAAGATCATGACCTGAGCCAAAGGCAGAGGCTTTAATCCACTGAGCCACCCAGGTGCCCCTGTTTCTCCTACTCCTCCCCCTGCTCACTTGTTCACTCTCTCTCAAATAAATACATAAAATCTTTTTAAAAAATAAATTAAAAAATAAAAGTGCTGTGGTTAATAAAGATGAGAAAGTGACCAGTATGTGAGGATATGAAAGAGCTTCAGGGAAGAGATGACAGCTGAGCTGGACCTTATAGGATGAGTAGTCCACCAGGTAGAGAAGGAGGAACTAGCCTTATAGGCACAGGGAATATGATATCAAAAGGATTGGCAGACCAACAGTGTAGATGTTCAAGTGAGCTTTTCTTAGTAGAGTACTCTGCAGGCTCTCTATAGCCCTTTGTACGATTTATACCTTGCACATTTAAGCCTTCCACCAGTAGGCTTTTAACCATTTACATTCCTTCCTTCCTTCCTCCTGTTTGCTCTCTTGCCCCATGCTAAGGGATCTACTTTCAGTTGTCTTTGACTAAAAACTGAAACATTAGTTACTAGACCTTTTTTTCAGGTTTGAAATAACCTTCCATTTCTCTTTATTAGAAAAGTCCTCCTTATAAATGAAACAAGATGGGATCGGGAGGGAGGCAAACCATAAGAGACTCTTAATCTCACAAAACAAACTGAGAGTTGCCGGGGGATAGGGGATAGGGAGAGGGTGGTTGGGTTATGGACATTGGAGAAAGTATGTGCTACAGTAAGTGCTATGAAATATATAAATCTGGTGATTCACAGGTCTGTACCCCTGGGGCTAATAATACATCATATGTTAATAAAAAAAAAAAAAAAAGAAGAAGAAGAGTCTTCTTTTTAACACAAAGACCTCCTCAAATCTCACTTACGTAAAATCTACTGAGGACTAATTATTTGGGAGACGGTATAAGCTATTTGCAGTGTTTTTTCAAGACTGAGATTTTAAAGTTACATAATATAAATGTCCAGTTGCATGTTATAATTTATGGTGTATTTATGTCTGTTCCGTATGGTATATATAGCTCATGTTCAAAGCTCAGTGAAACAGTGGGTTAGCAGCATTCAGGCTGGCTCTGCAGTGGGAGCTGAGGAAGAGTTGGTGGATGTACTGTTTTCTGTGCAGTTGTTTGGATGGTTCTCAGCTCAGGCTGAACCCTGAGTAGAGGCTGACTCCCAGTACTCATGGCTCAGTCGTCACCTGGGAGTGGGAGGTGCAACACCTGCGTTACTGACTAGGAGACCTGCCCTGGAGAAGCCATGTCATTTTATCCATGGTCAGAAAGCCTCACACTTGGCCATCAGGAGTGAATACTCCTGTGAATGAGACCTGAATGGATTTCTGGGATTTCTGTGTGGCCATCATCCTGACATGAAAATGCAGGGCAGGAAGCCTGTTACAGAAACATATTTTTGATGACTGAGGGAGAGAAAAGAAGTTGAAACAGTTTGTTACAGATCATAAGCAATCAGTGAATGCTGTTATTACTCTCGGACTCTATCCCATAAGTCCCCATTGCACCTTAGAGAACTTCGGATTACAATTCTTTTCATCACTTTAGCAAATATTTATTGAGCATTTATGGACCTGGCACTGGGTACAATCGTTAGTGAATAAGGCAGTCAAGGTTTTTGTCCATAGGACTTAGCAGAAACAGACAATAAATAGCTAAACAGGAAGATAAATATTACATTACAGATTGTGATATGAGTTATGAAAGAAACAAACAAGAAGTATATTAGATCATAGGGCAGACAGAGAAGACATTTCTGAGAAGGTGGCATTAAATTGGGACTTTCAGGGTGAGGACCCAGACAGGCAGTGATGTCAGATTTTAGAACTTGATGTTGGATATGGGTGTACATGAGGGAGGGATCAAGGGTGACTTTCTGCTTTCTGGCTTGAGACCCTGGCAGGACAGTGATGCCACCCAGAGCAAGGGGAAGGCTGAAGGTAAATTGGGTGAAAAGGGCTGTGAATGGGGATTGAGAGAGTCATTTGGTATGCATTTGGTTTGAGATGCCTGTAAAATACTTCAGCAGGTTTTTCAGTTGGATATAGAAATCTAAACCTAAAGCAGAGGTTTAGGCTGGGATGTACATTTGCAAATTATCTAGGTGCTATTTAAAGTCACAAAAATGAATGTGAACACACAGAGAGAACAGAGTGCCCAGAACAGAGCCTTGGGGAATCCCAGCATTTACAGGTCACTTGGAAAAGAGAAAGTAGAGAGAGAGGAAAGATTAGAGAGAGATGAGAAAGTCTGAAGATGCTAAGAAAGCAGTGCTTAGAGGTGCACAGGGAGCATGAGGAGACCTGAGAGCTCAGCCTCCAGCACTTTCTGTGCCAGCACTAGGACCCTTGTGTTGGTCAGTGGTGTGTGCTTGTTATTTTCTGAAAGGACATGGGGGAACACTTGAGTTACTAATTCTTGATTTTAAATTCCTTGAGGGCAAGGGTTTTGATTACTGTGTTTTGATTACTCCCCAGTGCTCAGCAGCTGGCATATAGTAAAAACCTTTTTGATGTCAAAAGTTTCCAGGATAGCAGCAGTATTATTTTATGGAATACAGTCATTTCAGTTTACATGACTTTGAAGAGACTAAAGAATTTTCTTTCTTTTTTCTGGTTTTTCCCACTCAATCAGGTTTTCAAGCTAGAAATGCTCTTCTTCAGTCAAATCTTTCCCAAACTCAGCTAGCTACTATTTGGTGAGTTTGTCCATTGATCGTGATTTTTAACTATACATCCTCTGTTGTAGGAAAAATACTGTTTCTGTCAAAGTTTATGACTCAAAGATGTTCCATAAAAGCAGCCATTCAAAGCCTAATGCAACCCTAAAAGCCAATAAAATTGTACAAATTGTTATTTTTTGGCAATGTAGCATTTAATTATTTTGCAAGTAAAACTGGTTTGTCTTTTCATAATGGCATCTGTGGAGAATTAGAGAATGTCTCATTTTTAATTTAGAGCTAAATGTGATTTGATAGGTGAATTATCCATGAAATGAGACAAGCCACCTTTTCAGAAGGAATGTTTCTTTTTCTCCCCTCCCTTTGTGATAGAACAGTGAACGGTAAAAATAAGCTCACTTTTCCATGTATATTTATATTTCCCTAAAGTATGTTAACCCAGCTGTTTATTGTAATTATTATTATTTTGAAATTAAATATTGAACTCTTTTGAAAATACTTCACTCTAAGTAGACTGTTTATAGCTGTGAATGTTCACATTTTCTTTAGGACCCTGGCTGACATTGATGGTGACGGACAGCTGAGAGCTGAAGAGTTCATCCTTGCGATGCACCTCACTGACATGGCCAAAGCGGGACAACCATTACCACTGACGTTGCCTCCTGAGCTTGTCCCTCCGTCTTTCAGGTGGGCGCCTCTTGAGGTGAAGAGGCATGGTTTTGATTTTTGGGTAGACATGATGATTACGTTGCGATCTCCTGAAGTTAAACATTGACACTGACATTTGATTTTGGTATTTAATGAGTTACACCAGCAAGGAGTAGAAATAGGTGTGTTTCCACCGTGTTATAGATAAGGAAACTGGCAGCTACAGATTAAGAACACAATTGCTCACGGACAGCAGTCAGCTAAACCATGATGTGAATCCAAGCCTCTCTGGCTAGACAGTCCATATCCTTCCATACATCATAACTTTAGACCATATTGCACTCTAAGTGTCTTTAATACTGCATTCTAAATATTCAATGGCTCTAGTTATTGGTAGTACAGCTGTATATACAGTCTAGAAATGTCCAGATTGTTTGGTGCTAAATTCATTTGTTGTCTTCTTTTCTTAGGGGAGGAAAGCAAATTGATTCTATTAATGGAACTCTGCCTTCATATCAGAAAATTCAAGAAGAGGAACCTCAGAAAAAATTACCAGGTAACATTGAATGTCTAAGTTGTATGTTTACAGTGGGTTCTCTTAAATTTTACCTTGAGTTGTAAACAAGTATTTAGTATGTTACATTCTTAATATTTTATATGCTATAAGAGAAAACTATTCACCAAAAGGGTTAGATTCTGACATCAATAAACTGAAGATAGTAAAAAGTGAGAAGTATATTTAGGAAGAAGAGACAGTGTATGTGTTTGGCAAGAGTCTTTGTCTTAGACATCCTGGTTAAAATGCTCCTCCCACTTTAGGAAAAATCACTACAGCAAGCTTTGTGATGAAATCTTCAGCTGTAAAGAAAAGTTTAAATATTGGTTGAAAAAGTACATATGTATATATTTTAAAGTATTAAAAAGTTAATGAACTATATCAAATAAAATAAGTATATAGCCGTATAACTTTATTTATCCGAAGAAAATACTGAGAAAACAGTTAGCATTTTTATTGGCAGGAATAGTAAAATTATTTCTCTCAGATGGATTCAAACTTAGAAATTTGTTTTCCAAAAATGAATCCTCTTAGACAAAAGTAAATACTTTACTATTTACATTTGAGTTAAAACTATCCTTAGGGGAAGTGTCCACGGAGTAACAGCACTCAAATGATCACGAGGCATGAGGGTGTTGAAACTGGAGTCCACGTTCTTGGGCTGTTCATGTGAGAGTCCTTACAACATGTTTTATTTAGTTACTTTTGAGGACAAGCGGAAGGCCAACTACGAGCGAGGAAACGTGGAGCTGGAGAAGCGACGCCAAGCGCTGATGGAGCAGCAGCAGAGGGAGGCAGAACGGAAGGCCCAGAAAGAAAAGGAAGAGTGGGAGCGCAAACAGAGAGAATTGCAGGAGCAAGAATGGAAGAAGCAACTTGAATTAGAAAAACGCTTGGAGAAGCAGAGGGAGCTGGAAAGACAGCGGGAGGAAGAAAGGAGAAAAGAGATAGAAAGACGAGAGGTTGTTTTTAACTTATTTTGTTTCCTCAGAAAATGATTATATTTAATAAGTGACTTTATTCCATTTGATTTAAAAATGGGTATTTTTGTTGTGTCTTATTTTCTCTGCATCATTCATTCTTACTTATCATCTCCATCTCTGAGCCTGCCTTCCCTTGCGGAGGGGAAGAGGGCCCTTGCTTGTGAAGGGTTTTCAGGGCCAGTACCTGGTGGAGGACGCCTGTCTGCAGGTGATAAGTCATTCAGAGGAGGACTGATGGCAGAGCTGAGTTGAGTGAGGAGCTGAGGTTAGTGAGCCAGAGGAAGGAGTCCGTCCAGGCAGGGCATGAACAAAAGTAAGCTTGGGATCCAGAGTAAGAGGCCGCGGAATTGGAGCCGCAGAAAGCTGAGACTGGGGAGTCCGGAGGAGGAGCACAAGGGTGGGCTTGCACAGGTCCTTGGGATAAATACTGCTGTGTGGTATCCCTAGGAGGACTGGCTTTGTTTTAAGGGGCTTGGGATGGAGCACAGAAATCACAATGACACTGAAGTAAAGTCAGGAGAAGGGTTTTTCTTCCCTGATACCAGAATAAAGGTATGATTATTCTTATTAACACTTCTATTTCTGAGATTGTCTTTTTATTTAAGAAAAAAGTAACTACAAAGAAAAAGATGGTTCCATGAAACAGTCAAAAAGTCTGATGGGTGATGTTACTTTTGTGGAAGTCCATAGGTTAGGCCAACTGCTAAAACTGGGTTTGCCCAGTTTCCTAACTTAGGCACTGAAGCTCACTAAATGCCAAACACTGCCTCCCCTCTCTGTCCTCCCATCACTTTTTGAATGAGGCAAAATTGTTAATTTAAAAATTAATTCATTGGGGTGCCTGGGTGGCTCAGTGGGTTAAAGCCTCTGCCTTCAGCTCAGGTCATGATCCCAGGGTTCTGGGATGGAGCCCTGCATCTGGCTCTCTGCTCTACAGGGCTTCCTCCTCTCTCTCTCTGCCTGCTTGTGATCTCTGTCAAATGAATAAATAAAATCTTTTAAAAAAAATTCATTATTTTCAGGCAGCAAAACAGGAACTGGAAAGACAACGTCGTTTAGAATGGGAGAGGATTCGTCGACAGGAGCTTCTCAATCAAAGGAATAGAGAACAGGAAGAAATTGTCAGGTTAAACTCTAAAAAGAAGAGTCTTCATCTCGAGTTGGAAGCACTGGTATGCCTGAGGTTTGAGTGAAATTGCTGTGAATGATGCTAAAGTTACCTGTTGAAAATACTGTTCTTTTTTTTTTTTTTTCCCCTTAAGATTTTATTTACTTATGTGAGAGAGAGAGAAAGAGCAGCCACAAGCAGGGAGTGGGGAGCAGGGGTGGGGGGGTGGGGGGGTGAGGAGACTCCTTGCTGGCTTAGTCCCAGGACTCTGGGATCATAACCTGAACTGAATGCAGACATTTAACGGACTGAGCCACCCAGGCGCCCCTGTCATTGCTTTTTAAACCTACCTCATGAATACATTATGTTTTCATGGGATTGAATAGTCATGTTTTCATGTGTGCTTCTTAACAGTCTGGACAATATAGTTTACCAGAACAGTGACTCAGAGTGCTGAGAGTTACGTTGTGGTCTCAGTGCCGAAGCTGCCAAACTATGTATTCCTGGGCAAGGCATCCCTTCTCTGTGTGTTGCTTTGCCCGTCTGTAAAAGATAGAGTTGTGTCAGTTTAGTAAAAAAAATTTTTTTTTAGTTTAGTAATTTTCAGTTTTGAAGTTGATGTCTAGAAGTGGTCTGCAGAGGGGTGACCAGCAGTGGGAGGGGGGAAACCAAGGCAGCAGGGCAGTGCTCCCTTCTCCCTAGCACTTTGCATGACTCGCAACACACAAGCTCCACAGTTACTTGCTTTGCTTTTCTTGGAGTTTTATCTGGATTTGCTTGGAAAAAAGGATTCTGCTAAAAAGAAAAAATGATTTGAAGCTCCTGATCTAGACGACCTCTTAGGACTTCTTCCAGTTCTGCCGGACTGTGGTTTTTAGCTAATATTGGCCAGTATGCTTACCAGATTTTACACTTCAGATGTCAGAGAGACAAGTTGTTTAAAAGGCTTTGTTGCAAATAAATAAAAAAATAAATCGCTTTGCTTCAAATGCATGGTGAGAAGATAGAAAGGGTGTAGGTTTAACCCTAGATTCTAAAAGCCTGACCTAATAGTGTAATAGGATTTTGAAAAAAAATACACGGGTAGCCATGTTATAGATTCAAGCTTAGACCTTTTTTAATTGGATTCTAACATTTTATTTGGTTTCTGACTTGAAATTACAATTTTTAAAAATCGCATTTGTGGTTATAAAGGTGCTATCTTATGCCTTCAAATGGATAAGAAAGCATATCACAATTATTATTGATGCCACAGTACTACAAAATAGGCCTAAAAATCCTTAACTTCTTTGTGTAGCTATTTGGTTTTCTGTCTGAATGATTATTTTAACTATGTTTTTCCTTAAAATTATAAAAAGGAACCTTATGATTGATTGTTTTTCCCCCAAGAACCTGGATTGCATACCAAGCAGTAACATAGATTAATGTAAAGAATCTGGAAGGTCCAGAGCCTGTACCTGCTGAAGATAGGAACATGAACGCTAGGGTAGACATTGCATATTCCTTTTAGCATGTGTGTTTCTCAAATATAAAACTAACTTTTCAGTAAAAACTTTAATTATCAGTGATTTTTAAGCTTCATTTCTCCTCCTCACCTTGCTGTATTAACTAGGGCTACCATAATGAAATAACACAGACTAGGGGGCTTAAACAAAAGAAATTAATTTTCTCACAGGTCTGGAGTCCCAAGATCAGGATGTCAGCAGGTTTGGTTACTTCTTTTTTTTTTAAAGATTTTATTTATTTATTTGTAAGAGAGAGTGAGAGCGAGCACAGGCAGATAGAGTGGAAGGCAGAGTCAGAGGGAGAAGCAGGCTCCCTGCGGAGCAAGGAGCCCGATGTGGGACTTGATCCCAGGACGCTGGGATCATGACCTGAGCCGAAGGCAGCTGCTTAACCTACTGAGCCACCCAGGCGTCCCAGGTTTGGTTACTTCTGAGACCTCTCTCCTTGGCTTGCAGATAGATGGCTGCCTCCTTGCTATTTTCCTTACATGGCCCCTCCTTGCCTGTGCATCTCTAGTGTCTGTTTTGTGTCCAGATTTTCTCATGTCATAAGTCAGGTTATATTAGGGCCCATCCATATGACCTTATTTAAACTTATGATCTCTTTAAAGACCCTGTTTCCAAATAACAGTCACACTCTGGGGTCCTGGAGATTAAGACTTCAACATACAAATTTTGGGGAGATACACTTCAGCCCATAACACCTCACCCTTCTCCTTAGTCTCCATTAAGAATCTCTGCTAGTTTGGGGGGCACCTGGGTGGCTCAGTCGTTAAGCGTCTGCCTTCAGCTCAGGTCATCATCCTGGGGTCCTAAGATGGAGCCCCACATCAGGCTCCCTGCTTGACAGGAGGCCTGCTTCTCCCTCTCGCACTCCCTCTACCTCTTGTTTCCTCGCTCACTGTCTCTCTGTGTGTCAGATAAATAAATCTTAAAGAAAAAAAAAAAAAGAATCTCTGCTAGTTTGGGTTCTTTTTTTCCTCCCTACTTCTCAGAGAAGAAGAAAGGAATATTTAGTGTAGGAGGAGAGAATTGTGGCCCAAAAGGCCCTCCTGGACCCTGTTTAATTAGAGGAAATTAGATGGCAATGTGGAGAGTAGAAATTTCAGAAGCTTCAAGGAGACAGTGCCAAAAGTCGCATGTAGATGTTTATCTCTCTTCGTTATCCTTTGAGACTACCTCTATTTTAATATTATAAATTAATGCCTCACTGCTGGAATCAGAAAAAATTCAGCGTGCTATGTTTGTGCTTGGTCATATTAGCATCTGGGCTCTTACCCTCTGAGAATGGTATATTTCCTGCTAATAATAACTCTATCCGGAGTTAACAGATACAACCTTAGAACACATTCCACTTAGTTGTATTTACTTATTTTTAGGTAGGCTCCATGCCTAATGTGGGGCTCAGATGCACCACCTCCAGATTAAAAGTCATATGCTCTACTGACTAAGCCAGCCAGGTGCCCTCCACCACTTAGTTTTAGATATTTATCTAGACTGAGTATAAATGATAACTGACATTTAAAAGTTTAAATGAGAATATAATTCTTCTGATAGGAGCTTTTTCTATTAGTGTTTTAAGTCACTGTATGTTTATATGCTCTTCCTATAGAATGGCAAACATCAGCAGATCTCAGGCAGACTTCAAGATGTCCGACTCCGAAAACAAACTCAAAAGACTGAGATAGAAGTTCTAGATAAGCAATGTGACCTGGAAATCATGGAAATCAAGCAACTCCAACAAGAACTTCAGGTTAGTCCCTTGCTGCTGAATTGTGCATAAATGTGAGCAGTTGTTAATAATTCTTCCTAATAGCATAGTTTTCATTTTGGGGTGATGAACCCCTCTGGGTCTCTGATAGACTTCATTCCTAGAAGGATGTAAATGTATACACCATCTTTTATATAATATCGGGACGCTCATATGCCCTCTAAAGCTCTACTAGACATCTGGTTAAATTCTGCTTAATATTTGTACATAAATGGATGCCTTTCACTTTGACTTTTAAGTCTTTAATAAATATGTAGATATACCTTTACATTAAACTTAAGTTTATTGCTACTACTTTTAGGAAATTTTGACTTAATGTTATTCTTTCACAGTTGCGGTGAAGAGTGTTAAATGTGTGTCCCTCAGGGACCTTGTCATCTTCTTTACCTGTGCAGTAAGGTCTAGCTCAGTTATCGTGGTTGAGAATAAGGACCCCGGGAGCATTCTGCATCTTTAGAGTCCTCTTAACCAAATTTGTGCTTCCATATGGACTAGCAATTAATTAACGAAGTATTCTTACTGTGTCACAGCTGGACAGACAGAGGCCAGATAACATTTACTGTCTGATTTAAACCTGCTTCCCTAATTCCTAAGTCTCTAATTTCTCTTCGATATTCATTCTGGGGTGTCATGACCTGCTTACAAATATGGTTTGGTGCAGACGGCAAAGGCACCTCCCCCCTTGTGCTAGCGGAGATCCGTCAGTGCGCGGCAGATTGTAAGACTTCCAGACACACGCCATTACCAAAGATTTTCCTCACCACCTTTGCTCCAGCCAATCATTCATAAATGGATGTATGTTTAAATATTTGTATTTTAAATCATGCGTAATTCCATTTTAATTTATTTGTGAATTGTAGGTGGTTTACAGCTACACACTATTCCTATACTAAGTTTTAAGAGTGATTAAATCATGTTTTTAAGTCTTCAAAAAATGCTCAGACAACATGACAGAATTTTAATCAGGTACTACTTTTTTTTTAATAAGGATTATCAAAATAAGCTTATCTATTTGGTACCTGAGAAGCAATTACTAAATGAAAGAATTAAGAACATGCAACTCGGTAACACACCTGGTAAGTCTCTAAGGTTTGTTTTACCTCTTTCATTTTTGAATGACCATACCAGTCATACTCTGTTACTTGTTAAAATAACATTATTCTGTTATACATAGCATTTCTTGTCTGTAGTTAAAAATTTCAAAATAATGTGAAAAAAAAATCACAGATGTTAGAGCATCTTTAGCAATAAAAAGTAAATAAGTCCATCGGAGAAAGACAATTAACTTATGATCTCACTGATATGAGGAATTTGAAAAACAAGATAGAGGATCATAGGGGAAGGGAGGGAAAAATGAAACAAGATGAAACCAGAGGGAAAGACAAATCATGAGAGACTCAATCTCAGGAAATAAACTGAGGGCTACTGGAGGGGAGGGAGGTGGGAGAGATGGGGTGGCTGGGTGATGGACATTAGGGAGGGTATGTGCTATGGTGAGAAAAAAACCCTTATAAATAAATAAGAATGAAATAACTAGTCATTGTGGTATGCCTTCCTATCTTCATAACATGTGTTTCAAGTATCAGTCAAATAAAATGTTAGACTATAGTTAAATAAGATATAGGTTTGGCTCTAACACAAGACTGTATGTACATTCTGGCAAAATCCTACACTAATGGAAAGAATTTCAGGAAATTCTACCATGGGACCAAGCCTGTGAAATTCTAGGTGATCGTGTACAGCAGTATTAGACCTAAGCAGAATGGAACGCTCTTCCCAGACCTTTCATATCACCTATCTGATTCATATAAAGACTTTTACTGGCTTGGCCCTCTGACACCTTTGGAGCAAAATAGTCCAAGGCAATTTGTGGAATGTCACATTTTTCTTGGCCCATTGTCCAACCAGGATACTGAAAAAAAGATCTCTATGTTGGATAGCATGCCAGTAACAACATAATAGAAGAAAGGTTTACTTAAAGAAAAGTGAATCTGCAAATACCATGTTAGAACTGACTGAAGTATTATAAATGTCTCCCTTTGAGTATCTGTCAGTCTTTCCATTCCGGGGCTCTTTTCTTATACTTTTGGCTCTTTAGGAAGTCCAGTTAACAACATCCCTCATCTTTGCCCAAGTTCTGAACGAATAGAGAAATAAGGCAAAGGAGCAAGACATATGAGAGACCAAAAATATTGCCTCATTTTTGGTAAAGCTGGTATTGGACAGCCTGGCTTACCTGTGAGTGGGACAGTCACCCCTGTAAAAAACTGGGTGTACTGCAAAGTAGAACAGGTTTCCTGTGGGCAGTTCAGTCTCAAGAACACGAGGGACTGGAAGGGCCTAGGCTGTGTATGCCCAAGTCCTTAATCGTGAGCCCACCAGTTACTGAAGGGGTGGGAAGAAGTTGGGAATGGTATCCTAGTGAAGGGCCCTTCACTTGGAAGAAATACCAGGCATAGAGAATTTTACTTTTGTGAACTGCTCCTGCTGTGTCTCCCACCTTCCACTGAAACGGTCTGTCCACGTCTCTTCTCAGACCATCTTCCTTGCACGTAATTGTCTTCTTGGCTGTTCGAAGCATATCAGCCCCTACCTCACCCCTCCACAGACATTCCAGAGGCTGGATGAGCAGCCCTCCTGATCCGTGCAGTCACAGAGAGCATAGCATCACTCTCGTTGTTGCAGTATTTGGACTGTGAATGGAATGTGGACTGTGTCTTATTGGGGACCTGGTAGAGCTAGTCTTTCTTACAGAATGCGATCCACCTGTTATTACAGTTATTGGTTCAAAATTGGAAGCTTTTGTTGGCAGTTTTCAAAGCACCCTGTATCCCTTAGATTCCTCTCGGCATCCCTGTTGCCGCTGAAGATCACCAACCGTGGCCAAGCACCATGCTGGGCAGTTTTCATGCACTGTGTCTTTTAATTTTTACAACAGCCCGGTGAAGTAGGTATTGTTATTCCCCTTGTGTAGCTCAGCAAAGCTGAGGCTCAGAGAGATTAAGTGGTTGCCCAAGGTGGTACAATAAGTCGTTCTCAAATTCTTGTTTCAGTCTGAAGCCCATTGTACTACCACATTGCCTCTCTGGATTTTCAGTTTGCTCATAGATATGATCTATTCAAATCTAGTGTTGAAACATCCATTCTTCGTGATGCTTATTTTGAAGAGTACTAGGTGTGTAAATTAACTGATTTTTTCCACAGTGCTTGTCTCCCAACTGAAATAGACTCTGAACTACTTGAGGCTAGGACCCATGCCTTGTCCTTCTTTTTCCCCTGCTATTGAACCTAGTACAGTGCCTTGCACATAGTGGAGGTATAATTTCTTGAGAAAATATTTGTTGAAATACTGGAAAGCTACAAGATAATTATAAGAGAATTTAATTTAGCAAGGTGTCTGGGTAAAAAGAATGTAAAACCCAGCAACTTTTACTGTATATCAAAAGCACTTAGAAAATATCATGAACAGGGGCACCTGGGTGGCTCAGTGGGTTAAAGCCTCTGCCTTCGGCTTGGGTCATGATCCCAGGGTCATGGGATCAGCCCCGCATCAGGCTTCCTGCTCAGTGGGAAGCCTGCTTTCTCCTGTCTCTCTGCCTGCCTCTCTGCCTACGTGGGATCTCTCTCCATCAAATAAATAAATAAAATTTTTAAAATAAGAAAATATCATGAACAAAGGTCTCATTTACATTAGGATTCTCATTATTATGTATAAAGAAATGTGTAGCTGTAAAATTTTACTGCTAGATATTAAAGATTCCTGGATAAGTAGGTACATGTTATGTTCCTGACTCCGGAGCGCTGATATAGCTCAACGTTGTAAAGATGTTATTCTCTACTACTTTGTCCCGTACATTCAGTTCCATTCAGGTTTCTTTAAATGAAACCTGGCAAGATGATTCACAGATTCACCTAGAAGAGAACGTGCAAGATGAGGCAAGACTTGAAAAAGAATGACATTGGTGGGGAGAACACACTAGCTCTACCAGGTATCAAAACATGTTAGGACCCCTGAAAGAAATAGTACATTTTATGTTAATTAGTTGAATTTAAATTTTAAAAAATTAAAAAAAAAACATGTTAGGAAAGCTCTAGTCCCTAAAGTAGCGTATTATTGATCAGAAAGGAAACATAGAATGATGGAACTAAATATATGCCTTATCGTACTCTAAATTGTGAGATATAGCTCACAATTTAGAGTCCGATAAGTTTGGCATTTAACACCAGTGGGGAAAGGATGGGCTTCCAAATAAGTGATCTGGAGGACAGTTGACGCTCTGAAAGGGAGGTAGGGAAGCTCTTTACCTCAATCCATGTACATAAATAAATTCTAGGTAAGCTAAGAGGTTAAACATAAAAAAAAATACCTCTGGAAAAAATGTTATAAAAACAAAGGAAGACTTTTTTATAATCTCACTGTCAGAAACATTTCTTCAAGTAATCCCTAGAGCTATGAGGGAAAATATTTACAGATTCAATGATACAAAAATGAACTTTTTCATGATGAAAGACATCGATAAACAGTGCAGCATTGGAACTACAGTACAACAAGAATTTATAGCTGCTGTAGATCAGAAATCAAGACAACCCAACAGAAAGAAAAAAAGCAGTGGATGGGGTGAGGCAATCCAAGAGGGTGGCCAGTGAGCCTATAAATAGGTGTTGGTTTGATTTCAGTTGTTATCAAGGAAATACAAATTAAAATAACAATAAGGTTTCTTTTTTTGCCCATTGGAGAAAATGAAAAAAGGTTGATAATATCCAGTGTTGTTGAGAGTGTGTAGGAAATTAGAAACAACCTAATGGCAATCCAAAAGGGAATAGTTATATAAATTATGAAATAATTTATATAACTTATATAATTAAAAAAATATGTAGACAACCATAGAGTAATTTTATATTTATACATCTTTTTTTTCCAGTGTTACTACAATATAATTGGCATACACCACTGTGCAAGTTTAAGGTGTGCATCATAGGAGTTTGACTTAGATATATTGTGAGAGTAAAAGTCAATCACCAGTAGTAACAGAAGAATTTCTGCCAAGTGTAAACTATCTGATGTTTGTATTTCAGATTTAGGGATTGATTTGCTTCATAAAAAATCATTGGAAAAGGAAGAATTATGCCAAAGACTTAAAGAACAATTAGACGCTCTTGAAAAAGAAACTGCATCTAAGTTATCCGAAATGGATTCATTTAACAATCAACTAAAGGTATTTATCTTCCATAATATTCATTTTTAGTTAGCTGCCTTCTTACTGTCCTTGTTTTGATTTAGTGGAATGAGTAACTAAAGCTATTTTTGTTATATGTAGTATATTTGCATAATTTTTCTCATAATTTGAGCTATACCAGGTTTACAAGATTGCTTTTGATGTTCTCTGTAGATACTATAAACATGGTTAAGTAATGAAACCAATCATTTACCATGGTTTCCAGTTCTTGATCGTTTTTATTGGTATCTGTACCTGTTAAGAATAAGTGCCTTTATCAGTTTAGAAAGTTGATCTCAGGCAACATGATCTTGGGCAAAATTCTAAGATGGTAGATACGGAAAATTATTTAAAATAGTTGTAATGGTAGAGGCTTTTATAACATACTAAATTCTTTCATTTGTTTCTTTGTTATAATATAATTAACCTTTATTAAGTAATGCAATAATCAGTGAAATCCAAAGCATAATCTGGCACTCTGAATTTTGCATGAAAAGTAAGTTCATGATCTATTATTTGCTGCATTGGCAGAGCAGATGTCGAAAACATCTACTGCATGCTTACCATTCTGTGCAGTATTAGTTGTATATGGAAGCCATACCTCTGAAAGAAGTATTAGAAGGTAAAAACCAGACTGATGGCACATCATTCCAATTTGGGAATAGTCACAGCTCTCTATCTCTTCATATGACTTTTGCTGACTTATTTAGAGTAATACTCCACCACCTATAGAGTGAACATTATAAAGAAAAGAGATCATGGTGGCTTCAGTTCTGGAGGGGAAATTTTGGGTGAATAATGTTAATATTACATTATATATGAGCATATATTTTATAGAAAATTTTTTAAAGAAAACCAAATAATTTTTTGCTGGTGGACAGATAAGCCAGCCAAGTTATCATCCCTACATAATTTTTAAAAATTTGTACATAGTTTAATTGGCTTTTTATCTGCCTTATCTTACAGTGTGGGAATATGGATGACTCTGTTCTGCAGTGCCTTTTGTCTCTGCTAAGCTGTCTCAACAACCTCTTCCTCTTACTTAAGGTTATTTTCTAATATCTAGCTCCTTTTCTTTTGAGTTACTTTACTGTTTTCTTTTCTTAAAATCTAGACTATTCTTTGCATTTATGAGTCTTTGTTTGAAATAACATACACAATTTGGACCTTTTTTCTTTCTGTTTGCTTGAATAGCCTTCTGCTGTCTAACTGCCTGTTTGAGACTAATGCCAGAAATTTGTGGGGTTGCCCAGAGTAACCTGTCTCATAAGGAACTCAAGACACTTAGAAATAACTACCGATTTCCCTATAACATCCCTGTGCTTTGGGTTAACTGCTGGGATGATTACTGATTCAGTTTAAAAGAAAGCAAGGGAATGGGAGATTAAATCATTTACCCATATCACTGAAAATCATTATTTAAAATAAAATGTATTTCTTCTGAAATGTAGGGCAAGATTATGTCATGTATATATACCAGGCTGCTTCCTGATACTGCTATAAGGAAAAATCATAGCCAATAATGGAGGGGCAGCTTTAGTTATGTCTAGTTAGCAGGCCTCATGTTTAGACATGCTTGCAATTCAGATAAAAAATGTTCAAATCATATGCGAAAATAAATAGCTCACTTTGTCATTTTAGCACAGAGGATTTCAAATACTCAATGAATTTCTGTTTTAATATAGTTTAAAGAAAGGTGCTTTGCATTTAGCTCTCCTTGACCCTACATTCTGAGTGCATTCTGCATCAGTAGGGCAGTTGCATATATATGTATGTGCCTTCGTACATAATGAAGACAAGAACATGATAAGTGGAACTCACGTGTTTAAGCAAAGGTTGTGCAAGTTGGAAAGATGGTGTCAGCCTTTCCTTTATGGTTGTAGCGTGAATGGCCAGCTTATCTGGTCTTAGAACTTGTGCCATAGGTTGCATAAAAATTTCACCCTACATTTCTTCATCTACAAAATGAGGTTTGATGATGACTTGTGGGCTGTACTCACACATGTAAGTCTGATTATTTCAGTTAGCATTTGATTCTCCACAGGCCAGCAGATTATTCTTATCTCTTGTTTTACTTTCTTCCTTACGCTTCTTGCCTTCCAGCCTTTCACTGCTTGTTGATACTTTCATCAGAGGCAATTTAGGATTAAAACTAAGAGGGGATGAGAGTGGCCCGGAGAGTGTACTGTCCCAGAAAGCAAGAAAAGAGGCCTCCGAGAGTTATCACTGCAAAGCACTGCAGAGCAGTCAGCGTAGTCCTGAAAAATATCCATGGAATTGTCCGTGAGACCGTTGAAGACCGTACTGAAAGGGCCATTTTAGTTAAGTGAGCAGAAGCTGAACTGCAGCAGATAGGAATGAATGGGGGTTAAGGAAGGGCTGAGTGAATGTGAACACCTCGGGGAGGAGAGTGCAAAGAAAACATGAGGTCAAAGGAAAACCTGTGTGTGTGTGTGTGTGTGTGTGTGTGTGTGTGTGTGTGTAAGAAAGACCTGAAGGATAAAGGATACAAAGTTTCAGTTAGGAAAGATGGATAAGTTCTGGGATGTGATGTACAACATGGTGACTCTAGTTAACAATATCGTGTTGGATGCTTGAGATTTGCTAAGATAGAGAAAACGGTTAAAATACGTGAGGTAGATATGTTCATTGACACAGTTTGGGTGATCATTTCCCATTGTGTACTAATACCGAAACATCAAGTTGTATACCTTAAACATACACAATTTTTATTTGTCAGTTTTATCTTAAGAAAGCTGGGGAGAAAATAATCAGGACCACCCTTGGAGGTGGTATCAGCTTTCTGTGAGGCATATGCTTACATGGGGAAGAGATTCAGTTGGGGTTGAGGAATGGAAATGGAGAGAACAGAGCTGGTGAGGTAACTGACCGAGTCTGTCTTAATGGTGATTTCCTGGCCAAGCCCAATGTCTTGTTGCTGAATTCCCAGCACCTATAGGAGTACATGGTAGGTTAAGGGTGGCAGTAAATACTTGTGGAGTGAATGAAGGGTTTTGAATGTTCTCAAAAAAATATGCAGTACTTTAGGATTGATATATGGAGCTGATTAAAAAAAAAAAAAGTAGAAAAGAATTTGTCAGAAAACATGTATTCCACATTCTAGGAACACTTGTGATTTCGTGTATTTTTTTCTATTAAGTAAAGGCTATTTTTTAAATGCAAAAAATGGGGGCACCTGGGTGGCTCAGTCAGTTAACTGTCTGCCTTTGGCTCAGGGTCATGATCCTGGAGTCCTGCATTGGAGGCCCTAGTTGAGCTCCCTGCTCAGGAGGGGAGCCTGCTTCTCCCTCTTCTGCTCCCCCTGCTTGTGCTGTCTCACACTCTCTCTCTCTTTCTCAAATAAATAAACAAAATCTTTAAGACACACACACAAACTTGAAGGAGACAGAAGGGAAGGGGAGGAAGGAAGGGAGAGCTTCAGGTTGAATATATAAGGTGGTGGTTATTGATAGAGTCCAAGGGAAGCAGATTGAGATACAATCCAGAGCATAGATTTAAGGGTTAGGTAAAAAGTCTTTGAGTGTAACATATGGAGGAAAGATGAGTGTGAATGCAGCTAAATTTACTTGTGGAGAGTAGGACGCTGACAGCTCGAAGACTTAAAATCAGAAGCAAGTTGAACCATTACAAGGAATCTTCCTGCGTAGTTGAGGACATGGAATAAGTTCAGCCAGGCTAGAAGTTGGGTGCAGAGGCAGGAAGTTGTATTGATTTTTGAGATGGGAAGATGAGGGAGTTCCAGTCTGGTGGCTTAATGAGGCAAGATTATTAGCTGGTAGTGAGAAGAATGGATGCAAGATTAGGGAGTTTAGGGAACTCCCAAATTCCCGGATTAGGGAAGATTAGGCAGTTCTGTTTCAGGAGAGAGAAGTAGGCATGAAATAGACATAGCAGTGGGGGTAAAGGGCGTATGCTTAGTAGAGGAAGACAGTACGTGTGCTGAGCAATGTTGAATGCCTGTGTGAAGTTGGAGGTCATGAATATAAATTGAAAGCAGGGATGCCTGGGTAGCTCAGTTCGTTGGGCTGCTGCTTTTGGCTCAGGTCATGATCCCAAGGTCCTGGGATTGAGTCCTGCATTGGGCTCCTTGCTCAGCAGGGAGCCTGCTTCTCTCTCCACCTCTGCCTGCTGCTCCCCCTGCTCATGCGTGTGCTCATGCGTGATTGCTCTCTCTCTCTCTCTCTCTCTGACAAATAAATAAATAAATAAATAAAATCTTAAAAAAATAAATTGAAAGCAGCATGCCTAATTGTATGATTTTCTTCCCCACCAAAGTTCAGCTGCTTAGATAAAAACACAAAGAAGGGTAAAGCAGAGTCATAGGTTTACACAGGTTTGAAGTTTTAATAGACATGACAGTGAGGGAGGGACAGGGAATTGCAGATCTTGACACAGTAATTTCAGCAAAGAGGAACTCTGAAGTATGGACTGACATGAAGAGGTATGAGGAAAGAAAATTATGCTGATGAAAGAGGAGAAGCTGTTGGGGTCATTGAGTGTATCAGGTACAAGATCTCCAAGGATAAGAACTTACATTTGAAGAATGGGATCTTTCATCAGTGGTAGTTCTGTTTCTAATGATGACAAGATTCAACATAGAATAATGCAAATGGTGAGTTAAGTGGGGTAAAAAGGAGAGTTGAGGTTTTGATCCAATCCATGTGGTTGTCAAAACCTTGGAGAGTAGTGAACATTAATGAATGAGGATCAGACCAGGTGATCAAGAGATACCAATAAAGAGGAAGAGGGGGGCAGTGTTGCAAGATGGCATGAGCCTCAGGAAAGCATGACTTCATAAAAGGGAAGAGAGATAATAGTCTGGAAAGGACAGTGAGGAGCAAAGAAAATAACTGTAGTTATCTCCTCACCCTGATGTAAATGGAATATGTGGTAGTAAACTGAGAGAGAAACAGAGGAAAACAGCATCCTGAGGGATCAGCCAAAAGGACAAAGAGCTAAGGGAATTTCCATTCAGAGAAGCTATGCAGGTCTGTGAGGGGCTTCCTGAGCACAAACAGGAAGGTGCCCAGCAGTGGAGGGATTTGAGGAGAAGAAGGGTGGGAGATTGGGTCGGATCAAGGATGAACAGCATTCTAGAGATGAGGATTTGGGCGGTAAAGGGTGACAGGGAAGGCCAGGTGGGTTGGCAGGTGAGAGAAAAAATTGGCCTTTTTGGTCTTGGAGGAGGACAGGCAGTGAGTTCTAATTTGTGGTCTTTGAGACAGCGGAGCATCTGCTTTAGCCTATTTATGGTGGAATGGGAGTATAAGGTTTAAAATTATTTGTCTTAAGAAATTATGTTCTACTGGTCCCTGTCATATTCATGTATAGGATCAGTGTCACTCTTTTGCTTAAGTGACACTAGGACACACAGCAAAGCCTGTGTGGGTCCAAAGATGAGACATTTGACATGCCCTTATTCCATTAGAGAAATTCACGCACTGTCGTATCTTTAGCAGTGAGTTAGTAGTGAGAAGAGTATTGGCCTCAGAATCTGAAGAAATGAGTTATAGTCCTACCAGTGCCACTTGCTAGCTGTGTAACTGTCATTTAACCTCCAAATTTTGCTTTCTTCATTTACAAAATGAAGCTGATAGTATCTGTTCTGCCTTCTTTGCAGAGTCGTAGGGCGATTAAATGAGATTGCGTATGTACAGAAGTGCTTTGTGAACTATTATGAACCATACAAATTTTTTTGTTGTTCTTATGAGTAGGGATCATCCTGAATCACCACAGTACTTTCAGTGCATTGAAGGTCACCACTGCTGACTTGGGATAATGATTGAGGAGGTACTATTCCTTTGAGACAAAGTGGAATCTGCCAACAGCCAAATTGGGGCTTATCACAGACCTCTATCCTAAATTTCTCCATTGGGGCTTTGTCATTCTGGCCTTACTAACTAGTCCTCATTACTACAGACAGTGCTTCTGAAATTGAGTTTTACTGATGGCCCTTCTGATTCAGGATAGAGGTGGGTGATCCCCCTTACTGTTTAACAGACTGAGAGAATGAGCACACTAGTGTTGTTAGTGGTCATTACTAAGACTTGATGTTGCCTCCTCATAATCAGAATGCTGCTTTTGTGTTCTTGACTCCTTTAGAATGGACATGAAATACTGTTGGTTTCAAATCCCTTTAATTCATTTAATTTTTAAAATGTTTCCTATCTAATAAAGATATTTTAGTAATTTAGCTGAAAGTGGAGTTAAGTGGAAGTAAATATAGAATCTGTGGTACAATTTGGGGTTTGAATGACATGGTGTAGATAATTCAAAAAGAGACAAGTCACTTAATCTTCTGAGTCTCAGAATTGGTCATCATTTTATCCATTTTACAAGAATGCTATCAAGATCAAATGTAGGTATTATGTGTAAAAACACTTTAAAGTGCTACACAGATGTTCAGAGTTTTTTGTTTTGGGGTTTTGGGATGTTAAGTTTGAGGTGCTAATTTGCATTCTGCCAGGATTTTTTTTCATGACTAATAAAAATTTTTTGTATCACATTATATCACATTATTGAGCTAAGCTGTATTTTGTCCATCGAATCTCTTTTAAGACCTGGCTTTTGGAAAGAATATTATATCCTTTCTTTTTTAAGATTTTATTTATTTATTTGACAGGCAGAGATCACAAGTAGGCAGAGAGGCAGGCAGAGAGAGAGGAAGAAGCAGGCTTCCTGCTGAGCAGAGAGCCTGATGCGGGGCTCAATCCCAGGACCCTGGGATCAAGACCTGAGCCAAAGGCAGAGGCTTTAACCCACTGAGCCACCCAGGCGCCCCCATTGTATCCTTTCTTGAAGCAAAAATCAGAATATAACATTACTTCCTATCACTATTAAAGGTATTCCGTATTAGTGGTTTAAGTTTAGCAAGTTACATCTTCCATTTCTACCAGGATGGCAGAATAAGTACTCTCTCTGAGTAATGAGAACAGTAGAAATAGGTGCTGGATTTAAAAATTTTTGTGAGTGCTTTGTTGAGTCATGTTGAGGTACACTCAGGACTAAAACTAAGTAAACCAATCTTAAACCAAGTGGTCAAATTTAACATTACCAAAATGGCGCAAACCAGCATTATATGTCTCCTGATACATTGCGCTGAAAGAAGCACATCACTGCTGTATTATTTTTGCCAAAAATAATTTCATCTAAGTGTAAGGAAATAAATTAGACACACCCAAATTGTGATTTGATCTATGAAACAGCTGACTGACCCGCACTCTAAAAATGTGAATCTCATAAAAGATGGAAGAAATCTTTATGATTTAAGGAGACCAAAGAGCCACTCCTAAAGGACACTAAAGAGTCATGACAGCAAAATGCAGTGTGTGACCCTCAATGAGATCATGGATAAGGGAGAAAGCTATTATTGAGGACAGTATTCACGGTAGTGGGGACACTTTTGAATATGAATTCTGTATTAAATATCACTATATGGCTGTGTTAAATGTCTGTAATTTAGTACTGGCATTGGAGTTGTAGTTAACGTGGAATAGTGATGAGGTATCTGGGGTGAAATCATCAGCGTCTGCAAAAGTTTTCAAAATAAAAAGAAAAATTTAGAGTTGCACAATGTCAGGTGTTTGTGAAAATGAAACAGTAGATTAAGTTTATTTTTATTTATTTTTAAAGATTATTTATTTATTTATTTGACAGGCAGAGATTACAAGTAGGCAGAGAGGCAGGCAGAGAGAGAGAGAGAGAGAGGAGGAAGCAGGCTCCCTGCTGAGCAGAGAGCCCAACGCGGATCTTGATCCCAGCACCCTGGGATCATGACCTGAGCCACCCAGGCGCCCCGATTAAGTATATTTTTAAGTTGTAAAAGTGCTAAGTAGATTAACCACCAGTAAATATCAACAGTGGGAAACAGAGTGGTGGGGAGTAGTGTAAATTAACAGACTTCTCCTCAGTCATATCAGGGGTCAGTAGCTGCTGATTCATAAATGAAGATGTATTGATATTAGCTAGGGTTTATTAAGGGCTTTCTCTGGAACTGACATGGTTCTAAGTATCTTACTTATTGAATCCTTACATTAACCCTGTGATGTAGGTCAGTATTATTCCTCTCCACATTTCACATAGGAGTAAGTTAAGACACAGAAGGTGCCCAAGGTTATACAGTTGACCATAAACGGTTATATTGGGGAAAAAAAGATGAAAATGTATAAGCTAAGCTTTCACCTTAAGAAGCTAGAAAAAGACTAGTGTAATAAAGCAAAAATAGTAGAAGGAAACCAATGAAACAAAAGACATTAAATACAGGGAATCAAGAAAGCCAGTATTTGACTCTTTTAAAAAGATTAATAAAATTAAACCTTTGGCAAGACCAATTTTAAAAGTAAAGAAGGTAGTAATAAAATTAGGAATGAAAAGGAAATAAAAATATAAATGCTGCAAACATTAGAAGAGCATATTGGGGTGCCTGGGTGGCTCATTTGGCTAAGCAACCAACTCTTGGTTTCAGTTCAGGTCATGATCTCAGGGTCTTGAGATAGAGCCCGCAGCAGCCTGTGCACTCAGTGGGGAATCTACTTATGGATTCTCTCTCCCTCTCCCCCTCAGTCTGCTGGTGCATGCTAAATGTAGATGAACAAATTACGACTTGCCAAAACTGACTCAAAATATAAAATATCTGGACAGCTCTATTGTTATAAAATATTTTAAATCTATAGTTTAAAATCTTTCCTAAAAGAGAAGCACAGAGTCTTTACTGGAGGAACCAGTAAATCTAGTCTTACATAGCTGTTTCTGTTACCATTCAGCCTTTTGTCTAAGATAAAGTGTAGTCTTACACAGCTGCTTCAAAATACAGAAATGGGATTATTCCCAACTTATACAAAGCTATCAGAGACATATCAAAACATATAAGAACAGTGTGAGAAAAGATCATTATGGGCCAGTTTAATATAGAGGTGAAAATTCTAAAAAAAATATTAAAAAGACAAATGTAGAATTTATAAAAAAGGATAATCCATAATGACCAAAAAAGTTGATTTATCTTAGTCATGCAAAGGTGATTTGACATACAAAAACATGTAATTTGCCCTATAAACAGATTAAAGGGGGAAAATAGTATGTTTAACTCATTAGATGCAAAAAAATATGTGATGGGTTGCCTGGGTGGCTCAGTGGGTTAAGCAGCTGCCTTTGGCTCCCACAGTCCTGGGATCAAGACCCACATCAGGCTCCCTGCTCAGCGGAGAGCCTGTTTTTCTCTCTCTCTCTACCCGCCTCTATGCCTATTTGTTCTCTGTATCTCTCTGTCAAATAGATAAATAAAATCTTTTTATAAAAAAAAGTATGTGAGAAAATTTTAAATCCATTCATGATTAAAACATGAAAAACTTAATAGCAAATTAAGAATAGAACTTCCTTAACCTGAAAAAGATCTGTCATTCTCTTAAGACTGCGACAGTACTGTCCACAAGTGCTGATTAATTTACTTGTCCTCAGTTAACTCATCTATTGAACAAGGGCCTCCTGGAAGCAATGACTTAATCCAGAGGAATGAGTCTAGTGATAGGAATTGCCAAGATTATTGCAATCAGGCAGAGGAAGTTTCTGGCAAGCCTTATAGTGCTCTTCAAATCTTATTAGTATGTGTGACTATTGTTTATGCATTCTCATTTGTTTAAGAAATATTAATTAAATATCCACATAATACCAGACCATTTTGGGTGGAGATACCTTGATGAAAATCAGTCCTGTTGTCACGAAACTCAGTCCATTGTTGGAGGGAACCATACAGTCAGGAGACGCTGATTATGATAGAGGAAGGCACAGGATGCCTTGGGGAGCATGGGCAGCTAATGAACTCAGACACTGCAGGAATGGGCTGGTGAAGGAAGACTTGAAACAGTATCTTTCAGGACACGTTAGAGGGCTAATCTTGCAGCCATAAGAAGATCAGATGTTAATTTGGCTCCTCTTTACTCTCTCTTAACCTTACAATTCTTTTTCTTTATGACCTCAGCCAATAATAATAGCTAAACTTCCTATGAACTTGCTCTGTGTCCTCCAGTACTTTATAAATACTAACCCATTTCATCCTCAACAGTATTGTGAGGATTAAATGTACTAGAGTGCATGTACTAGTGAGGCATGTACTAGAATTAACTGCATTTTACGGATGAGGAAACTGCAAGTAACTT
Organism: Mustela nigripes; assembly: GCF_022355385.1. Taxonomy (NCBI): domain Eukaryota; kingdom Metazoa; phylum Chordata; class Mammalia; order Carnivora; family Mustelidae; genus Mustela; species Mustela nigripes. The sequence goes on along the minus strand of NC_081563.1, from coordinate 18,244,740 downwards.
TCCTGATGTTACTCAGCACACCACTGACAGAGCCTGACTCAGACTGATGTTCCCAGAGTCCTTATCACTAAGCCAGACTGCTCCTCCATAGATTATAACCACCATATCCTTGTGGTTTTCAGTAGAATTTAGAGAAAGGTGTGACCAAGAGAACTGTTGAAGCTGAGATTTGTGGAGACTTGCTGAATGCAGTATTTTTATTGTTATTGACTTAAGCTGCAAGTCTTTTTTTTTTTTTTTTAAGATTTTTATTTATTTATTTGATAGACAGAGATCACAAGTAGGCAGAAGGCAGGCAGAGAGAGAGGGGGGAAGCAGGCTCCCCGCTGAGCAGAGAGCCCCATGTGGGGCTCGATCCCAGGATCCTGAGATCATGACCTGAGCCGAAGGCAGAGGCTTAAACCACTGAGCCACCCAGGCGCCCCTTAAGCTGCAAGTCTTGATCTCAGACACTTTGGATGTAGTCTTCACACTTACACCGCATTGTACTCAGATCATATCTATCACTTAAATCAAGTTAAAAGGATCCACTTATAAGATATTTTATTTCTGGAAAGAAATTGCATTTCTTGGGTTTTGGAGGATTTTTTTGGTTTAGTTTTGTTATTATGTGTGAGTAGATACCCCAAAACATTCTACCAAATATAGTTGACCCTTGAGCTACATGGGTTAGGGACGCCAGTGCCCAATAGAGTTGAAAATCTGCATACAGCTTTTGACTTCCCCCAAATTTAACTACTAATAGCCTACTATTGACCAGGCACCTAACCTATAAAAGTGATTAATACATATGTTGTGTATTGTATGTATATCATATTATATTCTTAAAATTAAGCTAGAGAAAAGAAAATTAAGAAAATCATAAGGAAAACCCATTTATGGTACTCTGTTGTATTTATTTTTAAAAATCTGTGTATAGGTGTGCACAAATAGTTCAACCCCGATTATTTGAGGGTCAGCTGTACTGTGAAGGTTCCACCTTTGCCATGAAACCTCTTGAGGGCTTTTTCCTCTTCCTTAATCCAGTCTCTTTTTTTTTTTTTTTTTTTTAAGGTTTTATTTATTTATTTGACAGAGAGACATCACAAGTAGGCAGAGAGGCAGGCAGAGAGAGAGAGAGAGGAGGAAGCAGGCTCCCTGCTGAGCAGAGAGCCCGATGCGGGACTCGATCCCAGGACCCTGAGATCATGACCTGAGCCGAAGGCAGTGGCTTAACCCACTGAGCCACCCAGGCGCCCTTAATCCAGTCTCTTTAAACTCTCTTGTTCAAGATCCTGTAGATAGCATGTAAAAAAAACTCATTTCAAATAGTTAAGCTCACAAGAGTTGTTACTGGAAGAGTCCCAGGACTGCTGAGTCCATACAAGTGCTACTAGGAAGGAGCAGTTCCTAGGTATAGGAATGCAATTGGGAGAGTCGGTTCCTACAGGCCTCCCTCCCTCTGTCTCCAGTCTTTGCTTGCCTCTTTTCAGTATGGATTTCATTTCCACCCCAGTGGCGTCACGTGGTGGTGGGACAGCTCCAGGTTTGCCTTATCCCAGTTTAATGAGTTTAGAGAAGAAAAGACCTCTTTCTCCCCTTTTTAGTCTATCTGAATCCCAGGAAAGGATTCTGGCTCAGCTTGGATCCATGTGTATGTCCTTTGGACCAGTCATTCTGGCCAGGGAGGTGGGGTGCTGTGATTGATTAGTTAGGCCTAGATTAAATGACTGCACCTGAGAGGGAGTGGGTGGAATCTGAGTGACAGATTCCTAACAAACTCGCAGAATAGGGTTGGGCAGGTGCTGTTAGAAGATGGAAGGAAAATGCTGTAACCACAGGTTTAACCACAGGTTAAAGTAACCACAGGTTTCTGCTAAGGTGCTTATCTCTATCCCATGTTTTGGGACTTTTCTCTGCTTTGAGACTTCAGGCTCTTTGAAGGCAAAAACTTGAGAGCCAGTGGGCCCTAGATTTGATTCCCTGTGCATCCCTATGTGCACCACATAGAACTAGATGCTCAATAAGCAAGTATTTATTTCAATTCCTGTTTGCAGTACTTCTCATTATTTTGGGTTACTATAGTCATGATTTTAGGTAGACATTATCTTTTCCATTTTTAGTTTTAGCTGAATTATTTAATAATTGCTTCTGTGTTTAGTTCAGGACCTTACTGGATAAGTTATGGGTACACAGTCAACCTACATATATAAAAAATATGACTGAATAAAATTCCTCTTCAAATAATAAGGAGATTGTTTCCCCATGTTTTTTTAAAAAGATTTGTTCATTTATTTGAGAGAGAGAGAGAGAGCACAAGAGAGAGCGCATGCCAGTGTGAGCAGGGGGAGGGGCAGATGGAGAGGGAGAGAGAGAATCTCAAGCAGATTCCAAGCTGAGCTTGGAGCCCGATGCAGGGCTCTGTTGCACAACCCCGAGATCATGACCTGAGCCAAAAGCAGGAGCTGTATGTTCAACTGATTAAGCCACCACCCTGTTTCCCCATATTTTTAATGGATTGGGGTTTTTTTTTTAATTGAAAATAAAGTATCAAATCAAAGATTTGGCTTACGAAGTTGGCTTATCTTTATTCCTTAGAAAAGAGTTAATACACAAGTACATGACTTTAACATACATTTGTCCTCAGTGGTTATAGGACTTAAATACTTGTATTCAGGACTTTTTAATCATCTAGATATTTTTAAACTTTTACTCTTCTTACTTTAGTTTAACTTGCTTTCAGATTTTTGTCTCTTAATAAAATGCCACAGTAGTATATAAGATAAAAATATTTAAATCAATGCATATTGACTTATTTTCATTTTCTCCTTAGGAACTGAGAGAAAGCTACAACACACAGCAGTTAGCGCTTGAACAACTTCATAAAATCAAACGTGACAAGTTGAAGGAAATTGAAAGAAAAAGGTCAGAGCTAATACAGAAAAAGAAACTAGAAGATGAGGCTATAAGGTAATATAGCTGATAAATTTAATATACTACTTTACTATTAGAATTCTAATTTTGTTGCCTATATCTTAGTTTGATTACGAAAATTTAAGGGAAATAAAAGGATTATCCTTGGATGCTAATTAGAGTCAGCAGTTTAGAAGTTTAGAAGTTCAGTTTTTCTTTTAGGGAGTGAGATTATAGTAATCAATTTTATGTTCCATTGGTGAAGAATAGGGGGTTTGGACTCAGACCTGGATTAGACTTCTTGATCTACCACTTACTATTTGGATGACCTTGGTTAAGTCACTTTACCTTTTGAACCCCATTTCTCCACCTGAGAAATAGAAATACTGATGCATGCCTCATAAGTAAAAATAATGTCGCTAGCAAGCCAAACACAAATGTCTTACACTCATCACTTCCTTCTCTCCATTGTAAATCTGTTAAGTTTGCTAAAAGATCACAAAAACCAAATACTTAATTTTATTAAGTGATAAGATGGGGTGATGAGATGGAGTATATAATGCCATGTTGATGCAGTTCTCTTTGTGCCACTGAGCCTATCAGTTGCCTCCATTTATAGTAAGAAGTAAGATAGTTGCAGAATCTGAGGCATTTGTGTAGGGACTCGGCATAATTTTTTTCTGTTGTGAGGTCTTGTTTCTAATATGTTCCTTAGCCACAACCCCCTCCAAGTCCTCTAGCGTCAGAAATCAGTATAATTAACAAATACTAAGGAGCCAGCTTTTCTTTGCCTTGGAGATAAGTAGACGAGTAATGCCCATGAAGGAGCTAACAGTTACTCGAAAGGCAAGAAAGACACATTACCATGTAGTAGGCCTCTATTTTTAACGGCTTCAGAATAACCACTCCCAGCACACTTAATGAGTGGCCGCTGTTGACTGTGATGCAAGGACACTCTGGTTTTACTCCTTGTTCTTGATTCCTCATCATTCCAGTAGGAGCTGGAGACTGCCAGACAGAGCTCTGTAGTACTCCTTACTCCAAGACCCCCACTTTTGTGGCTGCTAACAAGAAATACTAGAATAATGTAAGAGCAGAGACAGTGAAGTTCAAATTTAGAAGCTTTTTTTTTTAACCACTTAACTGCCACTGCACGTTGCATAAGGGAATAGTGCAGTAACTACATGGCTAGTCACTGTGTCAGAATTTTCTGCTGATGATGTTGCAAGTGTTTTGAAATTGCATCACCGCTCACAATTTTTCCTAGGCCAGCAAGCCATATTAATAATACACGTTTTCATTTCATTCATTTCATTCATCCTCCTCACACATTATCCTGCTATAGAAGAGGAAAGAAATCAGAGCAGACACACATGTCGAATCAGTCCAGAGCTGAGTCTTAGAAATAACAACTTGATTTCTTAGCCGTTTGCCTAGGAAGGCTCCCTCCTTGTCCTCCGCTGTTGGTTAGAGTCAGGTTTTCAGTGTAGGTTTGGCCGCCTTGCCCTTTGTCCAGCTTCTGAGCTATCTTCTGGCTCTGAATTGTTTCTCAGGCACTGACACATAAGAAAGTTTATCAAAATTTAATTTCATATTCTTTTAACTCTCTAGCCTTTCTTTATCCCAGTAAACATGGGGTAAATACTCTGTGGTGTTTATAATCTCTGGGAATTCAAGTAGAGGCTAGATTAGGTCACCTTAGTGTGGAAGAATGTGGGAAAAGGCGATGGAGGAACTCACCAGGAAAAGGAATGGTGGCTGAGATGAAGAAAGGACCTCAGAGAAGCGTGGCCCTCAAAGGAGAGCCAGATGTCAGTCACAAAAAGTGCTGGAGGAAGCACTCTTTGCAGTGAGAGAGGTTATGGGAGGATTTGCAAAGGGTCAAGGGGAAGCTAATCATGGGATAATCAACCAGGAGTATGAGTGTAAGACAGTCCAGGAATGAGGAAGAGAAGTGGCAGAATAAGTGGGTCTGCAGTTTTGGGGATTATATAGGAATTGAGACATGGAATTAAGCCAAGATGTCTTCCTTGGTAGGGCATAGACCAACTTGCCCAGCTAGAAACCAAGCTGCAGCTGTTATCAAATGTCATAGAAGCACATATGGAAGCGTGGACCTATAGGGGAACATGCCCTGCTCTCTAACAATGAAAAAGACTTCCAAGGGGTAATATAGAAAGTAGGTAATCTGCCCAGAAGCATTTCCTGTTTCTACAGTAATGACCAAATCCTGAAAACAGGGGTTAGCTAGATAGTGGAAATAAGAGCTGAAATACAGTCCTTGTGAAAAATCTAGAGAGAAAGAAAGAAATCGGGAGAGAGGGGAAGAACATTTAGATATACCTTATGTATTTATTTTCTGAATAGTTCCCCTTTCTTCTCAGCGTTGGGAGGTTGGCTGACAGGAGGGAATTTAAGGGTATGAGAAATTGTCAGTCTTACTCCCCAGTTCATCTATTTGACCAAGGGTCCTCTCCTGATTAATTGGTTTTTCCCCTTCATCCATGATCCCCACTGTTTCTCCACACCCCATGCTAATGTCTTAGCTATATGATAAATACATAAGATTATATATAAATACATAAGAAATATGTAATATTCCTATAGTTTGTGAGGAATAAGATCTGATATTTTTTATTTTGTTATTATTTTGCATAACAGAAATTTTAGGACATTTTGCAAACTCTCTCTTTTTTTTATGTAAAGGAAAGCAAAGCAAGGAAAAGAAACCTTATGGAGAGAAAGTCTTAGAAAGGAGGAAGAAGAAAAACAAAAGCGACTCCAGGAAGAAAAAACACAAGAGAAAGTTCAAGAAGAGGAGCGGAAAGTGGAGGAGAAGCAGTGTAAGGATAAGGATAGAAATAATAGACTTGATTTTTCTGAGACAGAACAATGAAAGCAATAAGAATAAAAAGATTATGATGAAAAGCAAAAAAAAAAAATTTAAACAGATGTTAACCTTGGAGTCAGAAAAAAACTTTTTCTAAATTGAACTTGGAGAAGGTTTTATTAAAACAGACTGAGGGTAGAAGTCTTAAAACAACTTGCAGAAAAGAAGAGGATCATAATCACTGAGTAGCTATGAACAGACCTTGACATGGTTTTCATAATCGAAGTAAACAGTTGTAGTTTATTCAACCAGTGTTAACTAAACTGTTTATTTTAATGATACAACAGTAAAATTTTAAGTCTTTGCATATTGAAATTTTCTCAGAAGGAATGTTTTGTTCATGATACAGCTCAGTATCCATTCCTAAGATACTTTACATATTACTGTATTTCTTTTGGATATACAAGTATTTGAAACCTTATTGATGATACATGTGTTGAAATTTCTGTAAGCCAAAGCCTTTATTCTGCAAATAAAGCTAAGTATTTTTAATCTTATTAAGGGTAGTGTATCTGTGAGCACTTCTGCTTTTCTTTTAGAACCATACTGGTTCATCTACAGCTCTTTCTTCACTGAACCCTGTTCACTGCTAGCCTCATCTGTGACGTCTCTCTCTGCCTCTTCTTCCCTGTTACACCCTGAGTGCCACAGAACAAACCGCGCTGCTTGGCCTCCTTGCGCTTTGCACGGCTTAGCTGCCGCCACTCCTCTGCCTTCCCCGACGTCCCTGCGCGGGGCACACCCCGCAAGTCACGGCTTTGTTTCATTGCCTCCTACTTTACTGAAGATGAATGTCCTTGTTTGCTTTTATATCGATTCTGTGACTATACCAGATATTTAAATCCTAACAAGCCTGTGTCAAATGGATTTTCACTTTACTATTTGATGTTCAGTTTTTTTTCCTTTTGATTTTACAAGTTCTTTATATTGAGTCATGAAGATGTATGTACATGAAAGTAGCAAATAATGACCATTATCTTCTCTTTAGGTGAGCCAGCTAGTGCTTTGGTAAATTATAAAGCATTATATCGCTTTGAAGCCAGGAGCCATGATGAGATGAGTTTTAATTCTGGGGATATAATACAGGTAGGAAACTATCTTTTTTTTGTTCATGAATAAGCTTAATACAATGAAGTGTATAACTTTCTATAATAATAATGACTATAATTTCATGTAGTGATTTGTCATTTAAAATGCATATCTTTAACTTTATCCAATTTGGCCCTAACAACGTACTGCACAGTTGCGTATTACCACTGCCATATTCTAGGTCAGGCAGCTGAGACTTACACAACAGGTAACAGTCAGCAGGCCAGTGACGGAGTGGGTTGCAAGTACATGTCTTTGATTTTCAAATCCTGTGTTCTTTACACTGTGCCATTGCTTCACATCGTAAAAGGTGATGCTGATTTTGTTAATAAATCACCAGTGAAATTTGGGGAAGCTGATTATTTTCCGGCAACATTAAAAGAATTGAAGGAGGCAGGTTCTGTAGCTCTAATTAGATGCAGTCCCTTGTTCCTAGAAACAAAAGCCCTTTATTATATAGTCACAAACCACAGAAGATGGATGAATAAGGGAAGATGCAGGGAATAGCATTTGATACAGCTGTTGTGACGTAATGGAAAGAATACAGGCTTTAGAAGCATACTAACTTGGGTTTTAGTCTCTGCTTCAGTTTTCTTCTTAATAAATTAAGGTACTATTACCTGGACTACCGAGCCAGTGCCTGCTTTCATTTTTCCCTGTGTGGTCACCAGTTTGGTGTATTTTATCTGTTACACAGCAGATATTTAGTGATATTTGGCATAGAGTTTACTAGAAGCATCTGTTCAAACACTCGAGATGGTCCCCCTTCCTTCTGTTACCATTGCCACCACTGACAGTGCCACAGTCTGGTGGCCTTCCTCATCTTCTACCTGTTAATGATGAATTTGGTCCAGAAGTGAAGAGATGCAGCCTATGTGGCGAGGAGCCCACTTACAGTTCTGCTTATATCTTTTATTTACTCTGTCAACAAATATTTTTTGAGGGCTGTGCTAGGCTAGAAATATAGTGAACAAGGCACGGTCTCTACCCTTAAACCGCTGATAGTCTAATGAGAAAGACAGACATTCTAATGCAGTTGAGGAAGGAAGGTGGTGGAAAGCTACCAGCTTTACAGCAGACCTCGCCCGTGGTCATCAAGCCAGTCTGGTGGCAGTGACAACGGGAACATTGAGATAGCTAGAGTTTCTCGACTATGTTCTGTGCCGAATCACTAATGTAAAGAATGAGTCATGTGTTACAAATGCCTGATTTGGACACCTTGGTTGATGACAGTGTCATTCACTAAGAGAGGAAGATCAGAAGGAGGGAATTGGAGTAAGAGTTACAATGAGTTTAATTTGGGGTGAGTTTCAGATTCCTAGGCAGCAGGTGGATACACCTCTGGCTATCCAGAAATATAGAGGGATCTCAGGCAGAGATCAGAGGCGGCCAGTTTAAGTGTCATCACTCTGTTGTGATGGTAATTGACATGAGTGTAGAGGATGACTGATGATGCAGTCCCCAAGAGACATGAACACTGGAGGTATTATTAGAGGAAGGGAAGTCTTAAAAGAAACAACGAGAGGTAGGAAAAAGCCAGGAGGGTAGTTTAGCAGGAGGGAATTTTGAGAAGAGTGGTCTGGGTCTGTATGTCAAATAAGATGGGACTAAAAAAAAATAATAATAATAACCATTAGATTAACAGTATCACAACTATTGTTAACCTGGAGGAAAACAGTACTAGTTGAGTGGAGTGGTGGGTGAAGAAGCCAGATTTTAGTGACCTGAACAAATTGGAAGGAAGAGGAAATGGTGAATATACAAAATTCTTTGAAGGAGCTTGGCTTTTGAAAGTTGGAAGGGAGAGAAAATGATAGTGAGGTGTATGGGTTGAGGGGAGGTTGTTCTATGTTTTGTTTTATGGTTTTTTGGTGTTTGTTTTTTTTTTAACTTGGCTGAAGCTTGAGCAAGTTCAAATAATGATAGAGAAGATCTGCAGAAAGGGAAAGGATTAATGATACTGGATTTACTAAAGTGCACAACTGTAAATATACAGCTCAAATGATTAGTGCACATGTGTGTATCTGTGAAACTACCACTCAGATCAACATATAGAACACAGAACACTTAGGAAGGCACCTCATGTCTCCCTGGCAGACCTCTCTATTCTGACTAGTGAATGCAGATGAGGAAGATCCTTGGTAAGGCTGGAAGGCTTGGAATCTAGAGCCCAGGAGGAGAGAATAGTGGAAGGACTAGATAACCTCTTAGAGATTAGAGGACTGAAAGAAAGGATGGGTGGGATTATTAAAAATGCATTTTGCTGAGTTAGAAGGTGAGCTCAGATCTGAGGGCTTCCCTATCCTTGGTAAGATAGGAGGCAAAATCTAATCAACTTAATGGATGAGGGTAGCAGAAGAGATTTGTTTGAAGGTGAAAAAGATGACAAATTCCACTGAGCCCTGGCAACATTTTCCATGACAACCTATTTTTCCAGTGTTCATATGTATTAATGCTGTTTTTGAAGTAATAATTTCCATCAACCTGTGAGAACTATATAAAAATTTCTAGTTTAATTCTCTGTGTAAATCTCTGTGTAATCAGAGCTATAAATAACAGATATGAAATTGGTTAAAATTGACCCCTGACAAAGCAAGCTTGGTCTAATTCTAAAGATGAAGTGAATGTTCCTTTTCTTTTTCTTCTTTTTTTTTTTTTCAGAGATTTTATTTATTGACAGATAGAGATCACAAGTAGGCAGAGAGGCAGGCAGAGAGAGAGAGAGGAGGAAGCAGGCTCCCTGCTGAGCAGAGAGCCCGATGTGGGGCATGATCCCAGCACCCTGGGATCATGACCCAAGCCAAAGGCAGAGACTTTAACCCACTGAGCCACCAAAGTGCCCCGAATGGGCCTTTTCTTCTTGGAATGGTAGAGAATATTAGGAAAAAGTATTAAAGAAAGGAGACTTTTAACAGTTTGTAGGAAAAGGAGGAAGTTAGTGTTCGAACGCCAGTATTCTTAACTGTCAGTGATCCGTGCTTTGAGACCAACATTTAAATCAGGTAAATTGCTGAGCATGCTACTTTAGGTTGCGTACTTCCTTGGGGTCTGTTATGTTCTTGTCTTTAGTTTTAGTGCTCTGGATTGGCTCTTTTAAAGTAGCCTTAAACTAGATCTACAGGATGATATTTTAGCAGGGGTTTCTTTTGTTCTGTTTCAGAACACCATTTTATAGTTACTACATAGCTGTGCCAGCTATTTTAGAACTAATGAGTGTGTTTAACAAGCAAGGTTGCAGGATACAAGATCAATATACAAGGACAAATGTTCATGGTTTTATTTGTAATAGCCAAAAGCTGGAAACCACTCAGATGTCCATCACTAGGTGTAAGCATTTAAACAAAAATTGTGGTACATCTATACAATGTAATATTACTCAGCAATTAAAGGGGGAAAAAAATGAAACTATAAACCACCTATGTGTGTTACCAGTTGAAAAATAGTATTCAGAACTCTTAGAGAGTTCAAGAAGACTGTCATAGGAACAGAAAAAACTAAGCAAAACAAAAATTAATGATTAACTATAGGATAATAACAAGTTTGCAAGAAAGTAAGACTAATTATCAGAATAGGGCATAATTCAGATGCGAAAATTTATTTACAGAATCATAATAATGTAAACATTAAATATAATTTAACCAAAAATTTTGAGATAGCAGTATCGATAGAATAAGAAGATGTAGTAGAAGACAGTTAAATGTTGATTTTCCATTATCAAAAGCCAATAGATAATGTCTAAAATTGAAACATTCAAGAAATAGTATAAATACGTTATTTAGAGGTAAAGAAGGTAATACAGAAGAAACCAATGAAAATGGCAAGTTACTATGAGGAGTGGAAATCAGGGCATAATGAGTGATAGGGTCTTCTATCATAAACCATGTGGAATGCTGTTTGTTTTTGTAAACTATTTTCATATTTAACTTGGATGGAATTAAAAATTAAATTTTAAAAAGGCACTTTGTCAGTCATTAGAGATAGTGAGTGACCTATTAATTTGTAGAAAATGGCATCGACTCTTTAGTTCAATGGACTTAATTCTGAAAATGAGGCTACTATACAGTAGTCTGCATTTTCTTCCTTTGTAAATCCGTGGCATTCTAACCATTGTTAACCCTTGTTTTTGTTTCCATAGGTTGATGAAAAAACCATAGGAGAACCTGGTTGGCTTTATGGTAGTTTTCAAGGAAATTTTGGCTGGTTTCCATGCAACTACGTAGAAAAAATGCCATCAGGTGAAAAATCTGTGTCTCCTAAGAAGGCCTTACTTCCCCCTACAGTATCTGTGTCTGCTACCTCAACTTCCTCTGAGTAAGTTTTTGCTAACAGTGGAGTTTATGCATTTTTTTGGTAATGTATAAATTCTTAATAGGTATTTGTGTCAGCCTGCTATGTAATCATAATCTAATCTGTGCTGGGCTTTCCAAGAGTCCCTTTTGTTCCAAATTTCATACTGGAATTTAATAAATAAAAATGTAGGACAGTACTTTGTTCATGAACTTTTTCCCCACAAATTGTGTTTAAACACAAAGTAAATTACATACAAGCTGATAAATTTGTAGTACTTCACTAGATTTTAAATGATTAACTGTACTTACATCGAAGTGTTGTATTTACAGATCACTTTCTTCAAATCAACCAGCATCAGTGACTGATTATCAAAATGTATCTTTTACAAACCTAACTGTTAATACGTCATGGCAGAAAAAGTCAGCTTTTACTCGTACTGTGTCCCCTGGATCTGTATCACCGATTCATGGACAGGTGTGTATTTTTAATTTTGTGTGCTTTATCCTTTTTTTTTCCTTTTTAAGATTTATTTATTTATTAGAGAGAGAGAGGGGAAGAGAGAGGGAGCACACACAAGTGGGGGAAGGAGCAGAGGGAGAGAAACTCAGACTCCGTGCTGAGCGCAGAGCCCAACGCGGGGTTCAGTCACACAACCTTGAGATCATGACCGGAGCCAAAACTAAGAGTCAGACACTCAACTGACAGAGCGTCCTGTGTTCTTTATTCTTTGACATTGCTTCTATTCACATAAAATAGAATGAAGATTTTTGTACAAAGGCATCATTTACTCTTTTAATCAGAGTTTGTAGCATTTGGTTTCTATTCTTACTGTCCAAGTGTGATGTAAAGAAATTATTACTTAGAAGTTTCCCAGTGATTCATTTTCATAGCATCCAGTTATTACTAGTTAAGGTTTCTAAGCTCAAAATGTCATTGTTACAAGTCTGATTATATTATTCTTAATTCATAGTTGCTGTAAGAAGTTTTTTGGGCTTGGGAGGTTTTGGTTTTTTGTTCTTAAAAAAGTTATTTGTGTGGGAACTATGTTATGTATATTTACCCTCTGATGTAGATGTGATCATTACATCTAACTGTTACCTCTAAATTACAGATCAAGCATTTTTACATGAACATTATTGAAAAGAAAGCACAGACTTCATCACAGTAGAGTCCAGAGATATGCCTTCTTTCAAAAAAATGTTTATTATGTGACCATTCGTTCCAGGCATCTCATTACATGCTAGAAATTTAATGGGAAAAGAAATCCCTGCTTTAAGAAGTCATAATCTAATGAGACAAAGAAATAAATAATTGTAGGGGCGCCTGGGTGGCTCAGTCAGTCAAGTGTCTGCCTTTGATTCAGGCCATGATTTCCAAGCCCTGGGAACAAGCCCTCCTTTGGGCTCCCTGCTCAATGGGGAGTCTGCTTCTTCCCTCTCCCTTTTACCCTCCTGCTTGCTTGTGGTCTCTCTCAACTGAATAAATAAATCTTTAAAATCTTTTTTAAAAAAGAAATAAATAATTATAAATTATGAGAAGTATTGTCATAAAGATACTCTGCAAAGTCTTGAGGTATATACAGCTGAGACAGATCTCATTCAGTCTGTGGAAATTGGAGCACGGTTCACAAAGAGCCAGGTTTTTGAGTGGGAAGGTGAAGATAAGCGAGATTTTAGCAAACAGAGAAGGAACATTATTCCTGTGAAAAAATAAGTTGGGGAAGATCAGTGAGGCATGTTAACACAAAGAGTTTGCAGGATGAGAATTATTTATGGTGTGGCCAGAGTACAGGATTCGTGGCGAAAGGGTCAGGAAGCACAGTTAGAGGTGGAGGTCTCTTTGTGAAATGTTTGGTACAGTGCCCAGCAGCTTGGCAGTGGGCAGCACCTGAAAGTTTCTAAGAGGTATATATTTTAACCTAACCCCACCAGAGTACAGGGGCCGGATGGGTGGAAGGAAGTGAAGGAAGGAGATTAAGGAGGAAGGGTGCTGCAGGAGCCGGGGAGGAGAGGATGGCGTGAGCCCGGGCCACAGGAGAGAAAACATGGAGAGGAAATGGATTTCCCTTCTATGTATCTTCAGGATCTTTAGCTCGAGTAACGGGAAGGAAGGTGATGGCATTGTCTTTGGTGGGCATCACAAGAGGAGTGGGTTCTGTGGGTTCCAAAAATGCATCCCACACCTGCAACTTAGGTATCTGGTTTAGAGACAATGTGGTGGGAAGGCCACATAAGCAGAGTCGGACTTACAAGACTGGAGCTCAGGAGATAAAGTTGTAATTAAGATACATATTTGAGGAAGCGACTCTGCCTTTGGGCTCGGGTCATGATCTTAGTGGGATCGAGTCCCACCTCCAGCTCCTTGCTCGGTGGGGAGCCTGCATCTCCCCTCTGCCTGCAACTCCTCCTGCTTGTGCTCTCTTTTTCTCTCTCTCTCTCTGACAAATAAGTAAATAAAATCTTTTTTTTTTTTTTAAAGATTTGAAAAGGTATAGACATAAATAAGATAATTTAGGGAAGTCATGTGGAAACAGGCAAGGAAAGGGCTTGGACCAAAGATGGAATCCATCAAGCACCAGAGAGTGAGTTTTCTGAAGGACAGGGGTGTAAGTGATGTCAGCACTGTTCAGACATCAGGGAAGATATGGGTTTGGAAGAAGCTTTTTGCACTTTGATGTTATCAGTGACCTTGTCAAGAAGAGGTTCAATAGAGTGGTGGGTGCAGAACCTAAATTAAAATGGATTGAGTTCCTGTCTTTAAGGAATTTAGAAGTAGAAACTAAGTAGAGAGGTGGAGAGATTAGCTATTTTAGAGGCACTTCATGATGTTACAAAATATTTTTGGAAAATGGAGGGTATAATAGAAGATTTAGGGCACAGGTAAAGAGATGAGCCTTATCAACAAAACACTCCTTCCTCCAAGAGGAGCAAGGAAAGGAGAATGAGTAAGAATACCAGGAGGAAGTTGGGGAACAAAAGCTAAGAAGTGGAGGGAGGAGAGCACAGCCCGTGTGTATTGGTTAGTGGCGCGACCTTTGGCCTATAGTGACTGCACGGAGGGAGTCAGGAACTAGAGGGTAGGAAGAGCTATAGTAGCTCTTTGCACTTGTTCCATGATGTCAGCTTGATGGATTTATGAAAACATTTCTTGAGTGTCCAGTGTTTCTCCTACAATCTAGTGTTCCTTTGTGCCAAGATGTTTCCTTGAATGGTAGGTGTTCAGTCTTTAACAAACAGAAGGCTATTCAAATGTTCCGTCATCTGTCATTTTAAATGGGTTGATAGATAAAGGTTATCTTAAGTCACCACCACACCAAACTTGTCTCTGTTTAAACAGTTAATAAGTTATATATTAGGAAAAAGAAGTCACGGTTACCTTTTCTTTTTCTTTTTCTTTTTTTTTTTAATTTTGTGGTTTTGTATTCACAGGGACAAGTTGTAGAAAACCTAAAGGCACAGGCCCTTTGTTCTTGGACTGCAAAGAAAGATAACCACTTGAACTTCTCAAAACATGATATTATTACTGTCTTGGAGCAGCAAGAAAATTGGTGGTTTGGGGAGGTACATGGAGGAAGAGGATGGTTTCCAAAATCTTATGTCAAAATCATCCCTGGGAGTGAAGTCAAGCGGGAAGAGTAAGCATTTTGTGTTTCCGTGAGATGTGGATGTTGGTGTTTTCCCTAGTGAGTCCACCGTAGAATGTAAAACATTTACGCTTGAGTTTGACCACCAGGAGGGCAATTTCTGGAGTGAAAAAAGTGTGTTTCAGATATTTATATCAGTTTTAGAACATCTTTTATTCTAGTTATTTCCGATTCCTAAAGTTTTCAAAGTGCTTAAAATTTGAGATCTGTTGTTTTCTTTGTGCTATCAGGTCAATTAGAGTTCTTTTTCATTTCCTTTGGAGCACTTCTTCCTTGTTTATTTTACATTGTCAGTTTTTAAATAAAGGTTTACTTTGCCAGAGTGGAGGGCTTGCAGTTTCTGGGCCTCCAGAATTCCTTGAAGATCACACCTCTCTAACTGCTCAGAAGAGACTGGGCTATAGTTACGCATTATCTTAACCATATCCCTTACTAGAGCATACGCTCCAGGAGGACAGGGTCCATGTCTTTTGTTTGTTTTTCAGTTTTTCCCTGCCTCGTGTCATCACGGTGCACACTAGCTTCTCAGTCATGTTAGCTCAGTGAATAAGCAGAGGAGTCAGTGAACGAACAGTCAGTTGAATCCATTTTCAGAGAACAGCAAGTGGACAAGGTCTCTGGCCTTTATTTCCCAGTGCAGAGGAGTCAGATCATCAGACATCTTTAAGATGCTTAAGAAATAAGTACTCTAATGTAGCAGTGGGGAGCTGTCTCTTGTGTTTTTCATGGAAATTGATCTAAATAGAAAAGTGATCTGATTGAACGAAAGAGATAGGTCTTTGGAAATCAAGAGGCTTGAGTTCGGATTCTGCTATTTTTTTTGTCAGGCTGTATAGAATTACCTACTTTGCAGTTTTCTAATTGATGAGATGAAAAAAGTAAATTAATCTTTAAAAACCTTCTCAGTGCTGAGACTCTTTGTAGGAATTTTTAGTTCAAATGCAGAAATTTACTCTTCAGACTGACATGGAATTTTAGACTTAAAATTCTGTAAGTGATAGCAATTCAGAGCTGACAGGTGCATATTGGCACTGAGCTGGGCCCTTGATAGGAATTATCTATTTAAACACCATAACATTTTATGGAGTAGAAGACATAAGTGCAAAGATAGTGAGTTTAAATGCTTTCCCCCGCTAACTTTTCATTCAGTTCCTGACCTTTTCTAGCATATAAGGCATACAACTTGAAAGCCTACAGTAATGGAGAGATCATGCCTTAAACAAGGCAGTCTGTTAAGCTGGGACCATGAGCTGTAGTAAGTTTCCATTCTGTTCCCTGAGAACTGCCTTACTGTATAATTTCCTCAAGGGTCCTGGGGAGCACTGGTACATCCTACAGATGTCCAGTTCTTAAGTACGACAGTCTTCCACATTTTTAAAGACAGTTTCTTGGGTTAAATTGGAAATTAAAAGCTTTACTGTTTCTGAAATATAAAAATAAAGTTCTGTGCTCAAAACAAATATTAAAATTAATATATTATGTTCTTCTTGTTTCTCCATATACCAAGCCAAGCCCCCTATGTGCTTTACTAAATTACTGTCCATTTACCAAAGCACTTATGTCTTTTAAATTCCTCTAGAAAGGCAAAGTAACTCACACTTTAAAAAAACTATTTATAAATCATGTTGAAATTACTTCATTAAAACATTTAGAGGTTTATAACTAGGCCCTTCTTAGTCCCCTAATGATTTTGTGTTATGAGAATATTTCTAGCCTGTGTACTGAGACAATATTTAAATTAATTTTAGAAAGCCCTAAAAGAAAGTACTGCAAACACCTGCTGATCGCCTTTCTTGGTTTTTGCTTGTTGGTGTCTTTGTTTCATTATTTTTTAAAATCGGTTTGTATATTTATTTGGCAGATCAGAAGCTTTGTATGCAGCTATAAACAAGAAACCTACCTCTGCGGCCTATACAGTTGGAGATGGTGAGTTTTTGGCAAGCTGTAAATTAAATGGGAGTCAGATTAGCTATTGACTCATTGTCTGAGTTCCCACAGTTGTTATTTGCCTTGTTTCCATGTCTTCGCTGTTAAAGTAGACTTAGAGGAACCTGCCCCTTAGCTATTTCATGTGAAGATTGAGACTATAGAAAACATATGGCACTTTTGGAAAATCGGTACTATAAAAATTCAGCATAGACTCAATAAGATCATAAATGAAAAATGTTACAGTGAGATAGCATGAAGGTTTTTGTTTTCCTGTTATTTTAGATATCCAGGTTAGGCAATTTTAATACATTTACTTACAAACTGCATTTTAATTACAGTGTATCATATAAGTCATTAAGTAGGATTTGAAATCAAGGTGTACTTTATCATAATTATTACAAAGAAATTTTTTTCTATAGCCCTTTGGGCTGACTAATAATTTATTTTTTTATTTCAATGTACTAAAAAATGAAAGATTATCCACCCTAAGTTTCTGACATTTATTTAACACTTACATAGCTTTATAAATGAATGATGTACGTCCCCTGTAAAATTAGTTGAATAGTAGAAGTACATTTTATGTTTACATCACTGCTCAAGAAGATTAGCTTAATGATAAATTAAACCATTTATTCAGTATCTACTACGTTAAAGTTTCTGTGCTAAAGCCTGAAAAATACAAGGATGAATAAAACACAGTTTCCCAAGTCCTCACAGTAGACTGGGGAGTATAGGCATACCACTGTAAGAAATTATGTAATGAGTACATAGAACTGAATTTTGAATAGGACCTATGAATCCACGGACAAGGCAGTTTTGGATCATCTTAAGCAAGGAGTAGAATTTCGCATAGTGACAAGGGAAGAGAAAGCTCTTGTGGACGGAGGGAAAGTTAAGAGTCAGGGCATGGCTGTGAAAGATTAGAGAGCTCAGATCACCAGCCAGATTGGACCCATACATAGGTTCACTGTGGAATGAGTTTGTGAAGTGAGTCTAGGAAGGGAGGAAGGAGTGTTTGGGGGAGACCTTGCTAATTGCAGCATACCTAAACCTTGCAGGCATTTTTGGTTTTGTTAAATCACCCAGTAATACTGGGAACATGAATAGTAAGTAGGGTGTAGATGGTGTTCCTAGTCATTTCTAGTTTATGATGTACATATGAAATTCCATGTTGACAAATAAAATTAACTGGAAACTAAGAAAGACTTCTACAACCAGGTCATTGACTGTTTATTCTAAATAGCAGTAATGACAGGGATGGAAACCAAAGCCAATATATTTTCCCAAAGAAGTCAGTATGTATTGAGCATCTACTCTGTGCCAAGCATTGTGCTAGGAGCCGGGTCACTGTGGTAGAACTTGGCTACTGGTACGGATGTCAATATTGGGCATTTCCATAACGATATATAAAAGAATTAGAGAGAAAAAAACTTAGCATATTAAATGATATTTTGTGTAAGGAAATTGAAAAAATACTTTCATATCTTAACTCTGTAGAGGTACTTCTACCTATTTGTGTTTTTGGATTCTCTGTGATTAAGACGGTGGTGATGATGCTACAGTAGGGAAAAGAAGAAACCCTGTGATAAAGCTTTATGTTAAATAATCTTTTTCTCAAAATTATTAAATAATTGCCTCATTCTTTTTTCTACTTTAATATCTTTTCACATTTGGTTTCCTTAACTTACAAGGTCTTTTTTAGTTAATTTACACAAGGTTTGGAGATTAACATAATCTTTTGCTTTCTATACTCTTAAAACCAAAATTCGTTTCTTTTTGTTTTGTTTCCTACAGAGTATATTGCACTTTATTCATATTCGAGTGTAGAACCTGGAGATTTGACTTTCATTGAAGGTGAAGAAATACTGGTGACCCAGAAAGACGGAGAGTGGTGGACAGGAAGCATTGGAGATAGAACTGGAATTTTTCCATCAAATTATGTCAAGCCAAAAGATCAAGAGGTGAAGTTATTTTGATATAGAAACAAAATTATTCCATTCTTGTGTATTGAGATTCATACTGAAAACAGAGACCCATGTATAGACAAGCTTTGGTTGTAAGGACACCACTGAAAGTGGCACCAGTTAAATAAGAGGGACAGGATTTCATGAAATTTCTAAGAGTAGGAGCCAAAGGTAGAGCTGGGCGTCATGGTTACTGAAGCTAGGAAGGAGTCCCAGATCCCAGGGATCACCTTCAAGGAGTTTGTAAATCTTTGCAGCCCTGGTGTTAATGTGACTCATCCTACGCTCAGTTCCTGCCTCTTTTCATCCTACCACTAGTGCCGTACAATACAGCGGTTCTCAAACTCTTTGATTTGAGGAACTTTTTACATTCTTAAAAATTACTGGGGGGACGCCTGGATGGCTCAGTTGGTTAAGCAGCTGCCTTCGGCTCAGGTCATGATCCCAGCGTCCTGGGATCGAGTCCCACATCGGGCTCCTTGCTCCGCAGGGAGCCTGCTTCTCCCTCTGCCTCTGCCTTCCACTCTGTCTGCCTGTGCTCGCTCTCACTCTCTCTCTCTCTCTGACAAATAAATAAATAAAATCTTAAAAAAAAAAAATTACTGGGGATTTTAGGAGCACCTGGGTACCTCAGTCAGTTGAGCAACTGACTCTTGATTTCACCTCAAGTCATGATCTCAGCAGGGTCTTGAGATCCAGCCCTGCGTCTGTCAGCCTCTGCGCTCAGCGGGGAGCCTGCGTGAGATTCCTTCCCCTCCCACTCCCACTCTCTCTTAAATAAATAAATAAATAAATCTTTAAAAAAAATTATTGGGCACTCTAAAGAGTTTTTAAAACTGTATGGGTGGGGGATGTCTGGGTCGCTCATTTGGTTAAGCATCTGCCTTCGGCTGAGGTCATGATCCCTGGGTCCTGGGATGGAACCCCACGTTGGGCTCCCTGCTCGTTGGGGAGCCTGCTTCTACGTCTCCCTCTGCCACTCCCCACTTTCTCTCTCTTCTCTCTCTAATAAATAAATAAAATCTTTTATTAAATGTATTTTAAAAATACATATATAGGTTAAAATACACATATATATGGGTTACACATAGTTCTGTTTTCCATATTAGAAATTAAAACCGTAGAATTTTAAAAATACTTATTTTAAAGTAACAAAAGTAGGGATGCCTGGATGGCTCAGTCTGTTAAAGTGTCTTCCTTTTGCACGGGTCATGATCCCAAGTCCCACGTTGGGGGTGGGACAGAGTCCTTGCTCAGCGGGAAGACCGCCTCTCCCTCTGCCTACCACTCCTCCTGCCTATGCTCACTCCCTCTGAAAAATAAACAGTCTTTTAAAAAATAAAGTAACAAAAGTAAATCCATTATATGGTAATATAAATAACTTGGTTCTTATGAAAAACAAAGAAGAAAGTTTGTTAGAAAGAGTAGCATCGTTTTGTATTTTTGCAAAGCTCTTTAATGTCTGGCTTACCTTGAAGACAGCTAGATTCTTCACTGTTTCCGTATTCAGTCTGTGGTGACACATTTTTTTGGTTGACACGTGAAGAAAATTCAACCTCACACAGATATGGGAGAAAACAGGAGGATTTATTAACATTTTCTGGTGCCTGTGGTTATGCTTTGATATTACTATACCAAAACTTAGTAAGTGTTAAATTGTTATAGGTTAGTTACACATGAATCTAAAGCCATGTCAGTGAACATTTCTTACTGTTACATGAAAATTCACCACTCTGTTTTGACATTGAATGGATTTTTTAATCCATGCATTGGTCATTTGGTAAAGATGGAATCCCTGAGTTATGCAAATATTCCTTGTATTGCCACATTTCATTATACAATATCAAAAAATTTCATTTGTTTATATCACCATAGATCTCATGGGAAAATCTTCATATACTTTGAAACTGTCAAACTCATGGTGGTAGATGCAAGTTTTCCAAAATTTCAATTTTCTCTTGAAATCTTGAATTGGATCATTGGCCACAAGTCCCGTCAGCTGTATTCCTTGATGTGACAGACATACTTTATCTTGGAGAAAACGTCTGCTAAATCCCGAGTCTGAAGAGTTTGTCTTTAGTTGTTCTTTCAAGTAAAAACGTCCCGTGAAAACCCCAGTTCATCTCACAGTTGAATAACACAAGTGCTTCTCCTTCAGATAGCCATCTTTTATTCAGTATGCTGCGGAAACGCTGTAGGCTTGCTTCCATCTAGTCACACAGAATTTTTAAAAGATCATGTTTCAGGTGCCTGGGTGGCTCAGAGGGTTAAAGCCTCTGCCTTTGGCTCAGGTCAGGATCCCAGGGTCCTGGGATCAAGCCCCGCATCGGGCTCTCTGCTCAGCAGGGAGCCTGCTTCCCTTCCTCTCTCTCTCTCTCTCTGCCTGCCTGCCTCTCTGCCTAATTGTGATCTCTGTCAAATAAAAAAAAAATCCTTAAAAAAAAAAAAAAAAGATCATGTTTCACTAAGATTTCATAACATTTTTACTGCTTGACTGAGGACATTTTTGTCCTGTGATTATGTGGTTGTGAAGAATACTGTGACCTCTAGTATAATTTCACACCGCTGTCATGATTCATGCTAAGGCATCAGCAGTTTTACTCCTTGGGGTAAATGTCAACACAGTAAAAGAAGCGATTAATGTCTTAATACTGTGAATGAAAAAGGTCTTTATTTAATGAAAAAGCCCCTTGAAAGGGGCGCAAGGACCGTCCCCAGGGATCCACAAACTGCCCGGTGAGAACCATCTAGGTTGACTTCAGGCTCTAACACTTAGAGGCCTTGGACAAGTTATTTCACCTTTCTGTACCTCAGTTTCCTTCTCTGTAACATGGGGATAATCATAATACTTAATAGGGTTGTTGTGAGAATTAAATAAGTGACTATATGTAAAATTCATTGGCTGTAACCCACATCTGTTGCACAAATGGTGGTTTCTAAATACTGTTCGTGTAAGTGCTCGGAAATCGTTAGCCCTTGCCTAACATCTCTTCAGCCTCAGTACTTCCACTCTAGCTGTGTTCACTCACAGAAGAAAGGTGTTCTGTTCCTTCCCTTTGCTTGTTCAGATTCCTGAAATGAAGAAAGGTTGTTGGTGCAACTGTCCTGTAACGTCAGACTGAGGTTATAGTTGCTACCCAGGGCATGGATTTTTTTGTTCTTATGTCAGGTTCAGGTGGAATATGCAAAAGAATTAAAAACATTGACTCCTAGGTAGCAGCAGTAAAACTCACATATGCCTTAAGGTATGTTGTAGGTGGTGGGCATTGATGCTAACCTGATAAATGAGAGGTATCTGGTCACATTTGGTATTCAGGAAAGATGCATTTAATAAGCTATTCTTGTTGAATCATTGGCTGCCAGCATCAACCACTTGTGTATAATGTCTATTAGTAGACCAGATCTCCCCATAATTAATGTTTTGGATTCTTTACTTACTTGGTTAATATAAGACTAATTGTTGGGGCACCTGGATGGCTCAGTGGGTTAAAGCCTCTGCTTTCAGCTCAGGTCACAATCCCAGGGTCCTGGGATCGAGCCCTGCATCGGGCTCTCTGCTTGGCAGGGAACCTGCTTCCCTTCCTCTCTCTCTGCCTGCCTGCCTCTCTGCCTACTTGTGATCTCTGTCTGTCAAATAAATAAATAAAATTTAAAAAAAAAAAAGACTAATTGTTATTTTGATCTTCATTTAAAGAAACAGTCCTGGGAATTAGAAATCTCTAATTCCTAGTAACCTTTGCATTCTTACATCTGGATTATTAGAAAATGGTAAAACAGTATGTCTTTTTCTTACAGAGTTTTGGGAGTGCTAGCAAATCTGGAACATCAAACAAGAAACCTGGTATGTATAATAATGAAGTTGCAAAATTACTATAGTGTTTTAATTGTCTTGAATTCATAGTTTCTTATCTGTCTTCTTTTCAGAGATTGCTCAAGTAACTTCAGCATATGTGGCTTCTGGTTCTGAACAACTAAGTCTCGCACCAGGGCAGTTAATATTAATCCTAAAGAAAAATTCAAGCGGGTGGTGGCAAGGGGAATTACAGGTAATAACCTTGAAGTAACATTTATCATTTTTATTATAAAAGTAATGCATGTTCATATTAAAAAATAAAATTAAAAATTTTTAGATCACCTATAATCATACCACCTAAGGTAATCAATATTAACATTTTAATGTATTATTTTCCCTCTAGTATTTTCCCTGTTCATTTTTAGCGCATTTGAGCTGATATTATAAGTAACAATATGAAGAATAATTTTCTATATAGACATAATTGTTTTCCAATAATATCTGCTTTAATAAACCACAGGTCACCTTCTTAAAGGAAAGCATAGCATCACCTTTGCCTGGGATAACCCCAGGGTATAGCCTCTCTCCAGGAAAAGAAACATGATCCAGACTATGTACTGAGAAACTTGTTGGACTTTGCCCACCATAGTCTTATGCTTTTGAAACAGCAGTGAAAGGAAAGGAAATGTAGGCATAAGTGAACCTAGTTTTTTCCTAAAATGTTAGAGACAGTTATTGCATACGTCTTGATTCAGAAAGAGACTTCTTTTCTCCTAAAAGTTCCTTACTAGAAAAACTAAAAAGCATTTTAAGATTAAAAGATGATGAGGGGTATAATAGCTGTCTTTTTATGTAAGATTGATATGTGATTATAACATGGAGGATAAACACAGCTTTGTTCTTGCAGATCAGCCTTACACAGTTCCTAGAGAGCAGTGGAGGTTCAAAGTTCAGTATCTTGAATAACCCCCTGAAATCCCATCTTCCTATTTTGCTTTGAGGATCAACCCAACTAAATGGGAAATATGGCTCTCCACAAATTGTATTTGTGATCTCTGTATTAATTTTTAACAAAGCTCCAAGAGATGTTCATTGTGCACTGTACCATTTTAAGGTTAACTTGAACTTACTAAGAGAACTCTAGAAAAGTGTTTTTAGTTTATAAATATTATTTGTGTGAAATATGCAGAGTACTCTGAGCCCCAAAGGCCTCCTAGTAGCCTTCTACAATGGCATTTCAGCACTACTTGGAGATGCATATTGAGTCTTCTGGTTGTATGATACTAACCTGGAAGGTCACTGCAGAGTTCAGCAGTCCCCAAGACCACCCTAATTTCTGACACCAGTTGTTAAGTTTGGACGTCCCCAAGATCACTCTCAAGTTCAGTAATTAACTAGAATGATTCACAAGGGACTGAAATTATTCTTCTCATAGTTACGGTTTATTACAGCAAAATAATTTAGATTAAAATTAGCCAAGAGAAGGGGCGCCTGGGTGGCTCAGTGGGTTAAGCCTCTGCCTTTGGCTCAGGTCATGATCCCAGGGTCCTGGGATCGAGCCCCACATCGGGCTCTCTGCGCAGCAGAGAGCCTGTTTCCCTTCCTCTCTCTCTGCCTGCTTCTCTGCCTTCTTGAGATCTCTGTCTGTCAAATAAATAAATAAAATCTTAAAAAAAAAATAGCCAAGAGAAGAGATATATGGTATGGGACTGATTTAAGGACAGTTCCAAAAACAAGAGTTTTCATTGTCCTCTCGCAGTAGAGTCATGGACAACATTAACTCCTGGCAACAACACATACTGCCGAGTATTGCCAAGCAAAGAAGCTCATTCAGGACCTGGTATCCAGAGATTTTACTGGGGTTCCATCACATAGACATGGTTCTGCCCATATAGCTTAAATGAGTCTCCAGTCCCTCTGGGGGTTGAGTTCATAATATGTGACCCAAAGCATCCACCATAAGTCACATTGTTAGTCTATCTGGCATGGTCAAGGCCCCCAGAAAAAATAAGACACTGAGCAATCAGGACATATCACAGGTTTAGAGATGACCTCCCAGGAGCCAAAGGTAGAGTTCATACCTCTTTTGGGACAGGGCTAAATTCTTTACTACACAGCCTTTTTTAGTTTATATCTCAGTAATTGTTTTTAATCTCATCTTTCATATTCCTTTTGCTGATCTTACAGGCCAGAGGAAAAAAGCGACAGAAAGGATGGTTTCCTGCCAGCCACGTTAAACTTTTGGGTCCAAGCAGTGAAAGAACTACACCTGCCTTTCATCCTGGTACGGCAGTGGGTTAACTTGTGTCACAGCTTCTAGAAGTTTTGTTGAAACTCAGCAACTTCTTAGATTAACAGAAACTTTGAAAAATAGTAAAAATTATTTCTTTTTATAATTCTACCCAATGAGAACTTCCTTTCTAGAAAGTTCTGTGTGGAAACAGTCAACTGTTCGGTGATAATTGAACCAACCACTTAATTGCTTCAAATTTTTCAAGGTGGAATTCCTCTGCTCTCATACGTAAAGTGTAGTGGTTCATGTGGATTAACTG
Source organism: Mustela nigripes (assembly GCF_022355385.1). NCBI lineage: Eukaryota > Metazoa > Chordata > Mammalia > Carnivora > Mustelidae > Mustela > Mustela nigripes. The sequence continues at coordinate 18,219,698 of NC_081563.1, read as the reverse complement.
TAGCTGGGAGAGCCTTGTTTTGTAAAATAAGGAATGGAGGAAGGAGGGTGAGAGAGAGCAGCTCAAGGGAAATTTTAGCCTAGTTGTAACATGGGATCTTTGTAGGAATAATTAATCTATTATTTTGTTCTTTTTCTGGTAGTGTGTCAGGTGATTGCCATGTATGACTATGTGGCAAATAACGAGGATGAGCTGAATTTCTCCAAGGGACAGCTGATCAATGTTTTGAACAAAGATGATCCTGACTGGTGGCAGGGCGAAATCAACGGGGTGACTGGTCTCTTTCCTTCAAACTATGTTAAGATGACAACAGACTCCGATCCAAGTCAACAGTGTGAGTAATACCAAACTGTTTGCTCTCAGCTAGTACAAAAGCTTTAATATGTAGCACATTCTGTCCCCAGGCATGTCTTAAACTCAGCACTCTTCTTAGCAAGTCTATATTAGTGATGAAAGCAGTAAATTGCAAAAGAAATTTTTTCACAAAATCAAAAGTTATACTGCTTAAATACTTTTTCTTTTAGCTTTAGACCTTACTATTAGACCGTATCTGAAAAGATGCCAACTCTTTTACAGGTTCTTGAGTTAAAGAGCAGTCTATACTTCAACTTCCCTTTACCACCATCCTTTTTTCACCTCTAATGATCTTTTTCTGCTTAATAAAGAGCAGCCAGTAATTACCATATTCACTTACTCAAATTACCCTTTGAGAGTACAGGTGCTATTAATTTTGCAACCTTCTCATTTAATATCCATATATTTACACAACATCCAGGTTAGCAGAGAATTAAAAACCTGATTAAACTGTTTGTTTGCAAAACTCTTAGTAGGTGATTTTTTTAAGATGCCTAATGCCATAAGAGATACATGAGTCAAGATCTGTTTCACTGTTTTTAGAACAAGGATCCAGATCACAGTATGAAATACGGTATTTTATAAAATTATCCTTTAGTAATTGCCTAGCCTTTCTTATATTTGTAATAATTAGAGAATTAAACAGCACTTAGAAATGCTTTTTACCTTTATAAAATGTCACTTTCCCCCCACCCTTTTGATTTTGATTGTTTTGTTTTGTTTTGTTTTTTACAGAATACATCATGATTCATCATGATTTGTATTTTTATCATTGTGAAATTATCTAAAATATTTATTAGCCTTTCATTTTAGTTTCTGAGAACACATAAATGGTAACCCAGTCAATCTGAGAGATGCTTATGATTCAGTGCAAGTATTATGAATTTATACTATAAATTCTATAAAATTATAAATACTATAAAATTGAAGTATTAGAGCATTATTTTCACTGTAGAGCTTGTAGCTCCAAAAAGAGTTCTGATCCTGGGAGAAGTCTTTCCTTTAGATAAAGCAACTGAATTTCTCAATTTGGATGTGGGAGGAGTCGAGTTTTTTATGGTTCGAACATCCCCCCAAAATGTGGGCTATCTACATGACCGTTTGTAAGCTCTGCTGATTGGTTTGGCAGCTTCCAGAGCTTGCCCGCTTATCTCATTAACTAGACATGCATGAGGTACCTTCCCTGGCCCCTGGAGGGGAAGATACTTGTCAGACCTGTGGGGTATGGAAGCTTCTTGGCTAGTGAACCCTGGAGACACCCAGTGCAGCGGTACGTTTGGCTTTTCCAGGATGTGAAGGGACAGGTTTCCAAGTGCGTTGTTGTTGTTTCTCTTGTTTTCCAGTGGAGGAACACTCTTTTCCAATTAAGTCTTATATAATAAGGAATACAAAGAAGAGATAAAAACTATTCTAAAGGAAGAACAGCCAGGAGTATATGAGTCTGTGAAAACTGGTTAAATTTTAGATTACCATTTGTGTTTCTTGGGCCCTTAACAATTACTATCTTCATTTTATTATGTGATTAGGATGTTTTTTAAAGATTGAGGATTTTAATAGTTCTGATTTGTTTAGTTGATGTTGCATGTTACTAGTCAAATTTTTTTCTCACCCACTTAATTTGCTTTATGTTCATTTTATTCCTCATTTTTCTTTTTATAGGACCCAATGTTGTCTTCCAGTGTGAAAGCACCCCAGAGACCCACTATCCAAGTTTGACTCTAGCGTGGAGGCAGGGCAGGCAGCCCTGATCAAATCTCTCCTACACAATTCATTAACTCCGTTTGAATGTTAGAGCCACTTGTGATTATTTCTTTGTGTTTCTAATTTACAGTTAAAATTTATTTGTAACAAGTTAAAGGATAGTGGGTCTTTGTGTGGCTTTCCCTGCTGTTCACTCTGGCATCCTTTAGCATTTTTCTTCTTTTTTAATTTGGTAATTGTAGGTCATTAGCATGCATATTGAGTTTGCCCTTACATGGTGGGAGTTCAAACACACAAAGACCCACTATTTGCACAAACTATTCTCCCTGGTTTGGAATGGGCTGCCATGCTTTTCTAATGTTACTGCAACATGTATATTCATTACAGTTCAGATAAAACTTGCTTATGTTTTGCTCTTATGTTTGATCTGATCCTAATCACAGTGAGCTCTTAACTGGTTCAATATGTGATTTGCTCCCAGATATGCACTGTTTACTGTTACTTTCTAATATGCCACCATGAGAACCAATATTGAAATCGTTTAAAGGCCAAGAACTGGAAATAACCTTTTTTGTATTTTCTGTGTGTTTCTGGGTGGGAGCAATAACACTTCTGGGAAGCTTTTTCTCAGCAAAGAGGAAAGCAGCCTATCCCAGCAGGATGTGCAGAGTGGGCTATGTTTCCTCCGTCTCAGCCACGCACAAACGGGCACTGTACTGTGGGAGTTCCTTAGGGTCTGTGAGCTCTGAGCTGAGGAAGGTCCTGCACCATGTGCTGTAGCAGTCAGGTGTTACTTCTCTATTGGGGACCTAAAAATGGACTCTTGGAGGAATGAAAGACTCCTATCATTGACGGTGAGATAGGAAACCTTCCCTGCCTTAGCGTTTAGATCTAGAATACATTCTAAAGTCAAAATTTATGATACCTATTTTAATGAGGTGACTACCTGTCATAAAAGGACATGCGTTGACGTTCTTCTTAATGTATTTAGTAAAAATCATAAGGAATCCTTGAAGAGTGTAAATGCCACTGAGGCAGGCATACAGGCTCTGCTCAGTCTCAAATGAATTCGAGTGAAGGAAAGATGTGTGAGAGCAGCATTTTTCTGTGTCCATGAAGCTGCTCTGAGGCTAGAAGATTGGTTTTACCACCCAGAATTCTCTGTCTCATATCTCGTCTTCAGACACATTGGCTACTTTGGCATAGGATTTTACTCCTTTTCCTTGAACAGAAAACACTTTAAAGATAATAAACATTATTATAAATAAGTAAATGATGTGAGAGTACCTAGCTGAAAGAAAAAAGGGTATTAGTAGGCAGTATTAAACTATATTTGAAAATCAATGAGAAGTTTATGCAACTTAAAATGTTTACAAACTGCAGTGCAATCTACTGTTCATGAATGTCAGAGTATTATCAGGAAAAGTGTACATACAATCAGAGTCTTATTTCCTCACAGAGTTCTTTAAGAAGAGTGAAATATGTTTTTATATCTCTGAGTTTCAGTTAGAGGCGTATTTTGTGTAATATTTATGTTAATGTGCCTATACATTGTGAATGAATAATTTCAGTCATTGCCTAAATCATAACTTTTTTCTTGAGAAAGAATCAACAGTTTAGGTAGAACTTTACAAAGTTCAAATGTCTGTGTTTCAAAATGCTTACCGTTCCTGGGATGTATGATGTACATGTGCGTTCCATGGAGCAGGGATTTCTAGTTAACTATTAGACCACCTCAGTTTTTAGTATTTGGCATCATCATGGTACTTTTATAAAATATGACGTTAATAGGAAAGCAATAATAACACTTTACAGGTGGGATAACAGATTGCCTGCAGTCACTAAAGGAGACAGTACAAAGACTGAGTCCTTGTGAATTCAGCTGATCTTCCAGATTGTATGGATTACTTGGTCTTGCCTTTTATTTTCTGAACTTTCTGCTTTTGCACTATTTGATTGGGTTCAGATTAAGGACAGTTACTTTAAATCCATTTTAAACCCTGAGAGTGGAAATCAGACCTCTGCTAATTAGCCACACAATTTAGTATAACATTTTCTCTTTCTAATTTTGAATTTGGGCTTATCTAATACACTGATAAATTATTTCAAAGGTATTTTTATAGCTCAAATCGCTTCACTGTAACCCTGATAAATATAATTTATCAAGAATGACATTCAAGGAAAGCTTAGCATCTGTAATCAGTCAGAAAAATAATACATTCATCAGGTACCCATGGACTAAATCAAATCCCATAAGGGCATACTTAAGCTGGATGTTGGTCTGGAAAATAAGTGTACTGTTTTTCCTGAAATACCACTCTTTGTGTAGGTATTTTGCCATATATTTGAGAGAAAGCTAAAAGTAAAGGAAACTGAATGACATGTAAAAGTAACCTAAATCCTTCTTAAAAGCGCATGCAGCCGGTCCTTCACAGGACCTCCCGTTCCGCCGCGTTGTTTGCTCTCTTCCTCGTTCAGGATGAGAGGCGGCTTTCAGTTGGCTTAGAAAGAAGCATTAGAAGGAAACGGTTTATCAGGAACACAGAATTTTAAAATAGGGATAAATCTGAACCCCATAGGAAGACTCCAAATACCTGTTAATTTTTTTTTTAAAGCTGTTTATTTCAAGATTGTAGTATGTGATAATCTTTTTCTTTTTTCTTTTTTCTTTTTTTTTTTGCTGGTAAATTCTCTTTTTTTTATTTTTAAAATTTTTAATAAACATATAATGTATTTTTATCCCCAGGGGTATAGGTCTGTGAATCGCCAGGTTTACACATTTCACAGCACTTGTGATAATCATTTTTAAAGTATGTGATTAAACCTGATAGGTTTTCCAGTGATGAAAAAAGTTAAGTTCTAAAACTGAAGCTGATTTTTTTAGCAAATTTAAAAATTTAAGTCAGTCCCACCCATTATATAGTTTCCTCTAAAACTTTATCTTAAAAGAGTCATTTTAAAGTAGAACAACTATTTAAAAATGTAACTGTTATTTTAAAATACAAAATGAATAGTGACAGTTTAAAAGAAAGTGGGGGAAGGAAAAGTAGAGAAAGAAATGCCAGTTCCAGTCCACAGCTTTATTTGCCAAGTTTTCTTAGAATAAATTTTACCTAGTTATAAATTTTTGTAAATAGAATCTATAATGGAAATACTGAGAGACTTTGCCTGAAGTGGCATTATTGGATGCTGCTGTGATGCTACTGTAATAAGTTATTAAATTGTTGCAAAGTGCTGTTTTTGCCTTAAATTTTTATTTTGTGTGTCTTAAAACTATAGTATTAAAGGTGTTGAGATTGTGCAGATGCTGGGCACGCTTGGCATGAGGTCATCTGTTTTTATTTTTACAAAATTGTAATATAACTATGCAAGTGTGTTTATTAAAAGGACACAAACTACATTACTTGTATTGTGTATTTCTTTTGAAGCACCCTTTGAAACGTATTTGTAATTATATGTAGTCGTGATGGAATTTCTGTGGAATTTCTCTTTTTCCTTGACATAGTCTGTGGGTACAGGCCAGCAAGCTGTTTCATATTACAGTAGGCAAAAGAAATTTTTAAATGGTCAAGATAGAGATAATTTGATCCAAGATAATCATACGTATCTCAAAAGCAGAAGAAAGTTTGATTTGAAAGTAAAAGAAAATATGATCTAGGGTAATAGACTACTATGTTATTTATAGTTTTTACTCCATCTTGTTTCTAAAAAATTGGAGGGAACTTACAAGTTGATCCTCATTGCAAACCCAAGATAAAACATTCTTAGTATAAAACAAGAGTCTAGGGACGCCTGGGTGGCTCAGTTGGTTAAGCGTCTGCCTTCAGCTCAGGCCATGATCCCAGGGTCCTGGGATCGAGTCCCACATCAGGCTCCTTGCTCAGCGGGGAGCCTGCTTCTCCCTCTGCTTCTGCCTGCCTCTCTGTCTGCCTGTGCTCGCTTGCTCTCTCTCCCTCTATCCCTGACAAATAAATAAATAAAATTAAAAACAAAAACAAAAAACCAAGAGTCTATGTATAAGAAATTGTAGTGAATACATGGAGACCCCAGACTTAAGTAGAGTCTGACACTTACACATTATCAAGTTGGTGGTTTCACCTTGAGTGAAAAAATATGTATTGAAATCCAACCCATCCGTCAGTGTCTGGCATAAACAACCTCTTTCCAGAAAACCTTTCCTCACCTCTGGAACTGAGTCTTTGCATAAGGCCAGACAGGGACTAACTGCTGAGAATATGAAAACAAGTGTCAGCTAGTCCTGGGCTCAGGTAGCACATTGCCCTGTGAGGGGGGTCAGGCACACAGGCAGATAATTCTAGAACAGCACACTAGTAAGCACAGTGATCAACATTCACTGGGCACGACAAGAGTACAGAGGGAGGAATACCTCATTCATTGTAGTTGGGTGAGTTAGAGAAGCTTTCCTGGGGGAGGCAACTGGGAGACCAGTAAGATAAATAGGAGTGAGCCCGATGGACGGGATGGCGAAGCGTACGGCGGACAGAGACAGTGGAGGGGGTGGTTTTATAAGCAGTTCATTGTGGCCGCAGTGGAAGTGCAAAGCCAGAATCAGTGCAAGGTGGGGCTTGAGAGCCGGACCAAAGGCTGGATCAGATTCTCTAGCCTGGATGAGAAATTCACTGGGACCACCTGGGAAGCTTTAAAAAAAAAACTGTTGATGCCTGCATCCTCATTTAAATGGTCTAAAGCGGGGCACCTGGGTGGCTCAGTGGGTTGAGCCTCTGCCTTCGGCTCAGGTCGTGATCTCGGGGTCCTGGGATCGAGTCCCGCATCAGACTCTTTGCTCAGTGGGAAGCCTGCTTCCTCCTCTCTCTCTCTCTCTCTCTCTGCCTACTTGTGATCTCTCTCTGTGTCAAATAAATTTAAAAAAAAAATTTTTTTAATGGTCTAAACCATAGTCTGCATGGGGGGGGGGGGGGGCGTTCAGAGCTGCCCAGATGATTCTGCTCTGAAGCCAAGGTGGGGAAAAGGTGATGAAACAGAGCTAAGAATTGTTTCTGAAGGAACATTGGCAGGAGTTGGTAATGGATGGGATGTGTGGGCAGGTGTGTATCCTGGTGACAGGTAGAATCGTTGTGCCACCACCTCCAGTAAGGAGTCAGAGTTAGGGAAAGAAGAGTTGGGTTTTTTCTTACCAAGCCCCCCCAGTGGGCCACCAGCGTAGACCTGTCCGGCAGGCGGTCGGAGCTTCAGGACATCAGCCGGTGGGAGGAACGCAGCTTGATGGTTGAGCCCATGAACATAGATGAGCTGACCGTCCAGGGTGTTAGCAGTTACGGGTGCGTCCGCAAAAGCACCCACAGAGGCAGGAAACAGGTTCTAGGAGAACAAGGACACGCTGGCTGCACAGCCATTGCTCAGACCAATGAAAAGAAGAGAAGGAAGTGCCCTTCACTGAGCCCTTACTAATCTAGGTACTTTTCTGATGTTCCCTAATGTTTTTCCTCATTATGATTTTCTTTTTACAGATATGGAAGTGAAAGCAAAAGCTAAATAACTTGTCCAAGGTTACACACCCCGTGAGTGGTAGAGCTGGGTTCAGACCCACATGGTTTGTCTCCAGAGCCCATGCTCTCACCATCTACACTAGGGTGCGGCCACTGCGCCCCTTTAGAGCAGTGAGGCTCCGCAGTGGCCAGCACTGGAACCAGGGAAAAGGAAAGAGGGAAAATCAGAGGCAGCACAGCGTTTCCTGTTTGTAGAAAGTACACCCAGAGAAGCAGCCAGGAGGCAAAGACTGAATATGACCAACAAGGACAGGAATCTTTAAGAATAGTGTCTGCAAGGATAAAGCTGAACAAACCACTTTTTGGGTAGCAGCTTTGTTGAGATAAGTTGTATACCATACAGTCTATCCATTTAAAGTGTACAGTTGAATGTTTTTTAGTATATTCAGTGTTGGGCGACTGTCACCAGAGATAGCGGATTCCAGAACATTCTCCTCACCCCCAAAAGAAGCCCTGTACCCTTTAACTTTTACCCTCCTGTCTTTCTATACAACCCCCACCTCCAGCCCTAGGCAGCCACTACTCACCTACTTTCCACCCCCATATGTTTGCGTGTTCTGGGCATATCATATATGTGGAACCATAAATGTGTGGGTTTTGTGATTGACTTATTTTACTCAGCATCATATCTTCAGGGTACACCCATGCTGTGGGATGCCTCTGCCCTTCGTTCCTTTTCATGGCTAAGTAGTAGTCCGCTGTGTGGGTACACCACACTTGCTTATCCATTCTTAAGTTGATGGATATTTGCGTTGTTGCTACTTTTTGGCTCTTAGGAACAATGCTGCTACAAATGTGTACAAGTTTTTGTGGAGGCATATGTCTTCATTTTTCTTGGGTATACAGGAGTATACTAGGTAGGAGTGGAATTGCTACATCAAATGGCAATTCTGTGTTTAGCTTCTTTTTTTTTTTTAAGATTTTATTTATTTGAGAGAGACCAAGAAAATGAACAGTGGGGAGGAGCAGAGGGAGAGGGAGAAGCAGGCTCCCTGCTGAGTGGAGAGTCCAAGGTGGGGCTCCCTCCCAGGACCCCACAAGCATGACCTGAGCCAAGGGCAGTCGCTCAACCCACTGAGCCACCCAGACACGCTTCTGTGTTTTAACTTTTTGAGGAACGTTTTCCAAAGTAGCTGCACCATTTAATATTCCCACTAGCAGGGCACAAGTTTTCTCTTTCTCCATATCCTTACCAACACTTGTTATTCTCTTACTTATTGTAGCCGTCCCTCTGGGTGTGAAGCCACAACTCACTGTGGTTTTGCTTTACATCTCCTGCATGACTAATGATGCTGGGTGTCTTTTCCTGTGCTTGTTGAGCATTTTCGTGTCTTTGGAGAGAAGAGTATTTAGATCCTTTGCCTTTTATTTGAGTACTTGGTCTTCGTAATCATGTTTTAAATTCGTTTTAAACAAGAACAAGTTCTGGGCACTTGAGTGGCCCAGTCGGTTAAGTGTCTGCCTTCAGCTCGGGTCGTGATCCTGGGGTCCTGAGATGGAGCCCTGCATCAGGCTCCCTACTCAGCAGGAAGCCTGCTTCTCCCTCTGCCACTCCCTCTGCTTGTGTTCCCCCCTCACTGTGTCTCTCTCTGTCAAATAAATCAATAAAATGTTTTTAAAAAAGAAAGAAAAGAACAGCTAACGTTTACTAAGCGTTTACTTTGTACTGAGCGATGGACTAAGTACTTCGGGTACCTGTCTGGGTTAGTCAGTGATGGAGTTAGAACTCCACTCCAGATGGAGTCTGACTCCGAAGTCGTGCTCTTAGCCTCACCCCACACTGCTTTCCGTAACCTGGAAGCAGCTGCAACTCCAGATCACAAAAGCAGAACAACCATCTCTTAACTCCAAGAGTCAGGCGAGAAGAGTGTAAAGAGAATTCGCTGTTTTAAATAAATCCAGTCCGGGGGCGCCTGGGTGACTCAGTGGGTTAAGCCTCTGCCTTCGGCTCAGGTCATGATCTCAGGGTCCTGGGATCGAACCCCACATCGGGCTCTCTGCTCAGCAGGGACCCTGCTTCCCTTCCTCTCTCTCTGCCTGCCTCTCTGCCTACTTGTGGTCCCTCTCTCTGTCATGTAAATAAAAAAATAAAATCTTAAAATAAATAAATAAATAAATCCAGTCCGGTCAAGTTACCCTGAAAGGTACTGGGGGGAACCTGCTGCTAGGGTTCCTGTGTCGCCGACAGCCGCCTGTTAACCACGAGCTCTATCAGACAGTGCTGGAGAGCTGGCGTGTCCACACCAAGCACAGGGTGGCAAAGTCACCAATTACGTTGTCACAAACAGTTTGAAAGTATGGGCTGTGTGGTGATCATGCTGCTGGGGAGAATTAGGAGTAAAGCAAGATGTTTAGTAATGGGGAGACCAAACAGCCCCCGTCTCCCCAGGCCATGCTAGCATAGTAATGGGTGCCTAGTGTGAGGGCCGAAGCATGCAGAATAGTGCACAGGAGGCGAGCGGTGGGACCCCACTACTCACTGCATGTGTGACAAAGGAGGTTTGTAGGTACCAGTCGCCACTTAGACACAAAAATGAGTTAAGGGAAGGTGAGAGCTCTGTTGGCATTTCCAGAAAAGTGCCCCTTATTCCCTCTAGATTTCAGCAAGCAGCAGACCAGGTCACGTTTCTGTACACTGTCATCCACGGTTTGCCCCAAGGAGGATGGCTGTGTAGACGCCATTTAAAATGGCCTGATATTTCAAAGTGTAAGACTTGAACCAAGAGGCCTAGGAGCAGGGATTTTGTAGCTTGAAATTCTGCACTAAGTCCCTTAGCCACCAAACTTCTGAGGCTCCATACACTGGCACAGCAGGGGTCCCAGTGGGATCTGCGGGTCGCAGGGCCGATGAGAGGTTGTAAGTTGTCATGCGCGTGTTGGTAACGGTTATTTTTATGTTCAGATTAAAGGCTCTCTGTTGGGCGAACCTGAAAAGACTAGAGTTGCATAACACCTCTTCGTGATGTTCTGCATCTGCCTGGCACGTCCGGTCCCTCACATGGGCCGGTGACAGAACGCTGGCTAGTCTAGAACATGTCGCCAGGCTCAGCCTGAACAAAACTCCTTCCGAGGCTCAACCTCGGAGGCTCCTCTGTCTGCCATTAGGAGGTCTTCGCTCTCTTTTAGGCTTGTGACCTTCCACTGTAGATTCCAAAGTAAAAATAAAACCAATAAACGGTTTCTTTGTCCACTTGTGTTTATCAGCAGACTTACTTTGGGAAGCTCTGAAATACATTCACTTACCGATAACCGAATATTTCGCTTTTGCTTACTGATGGTCTGCAATATTAGAATACATTATTAACTTCTCTTTTTGTGCTTAAACAACCTAATTCCTGGTGATGAAGAATTGACAGGCATCAGGAAGACCTAGAGCTTAAAAGTTTGTTCAACAATTGTTTAGATTTCCAAAAACAAAACCACAAATATCCGTGGCTCCGTGGTAGGAGCATAGTGCCTGGTACGTGGTTGGTATTCTGTAGTAGTTGCCAAGTGGATAAACCGCTGTTCTTTTACAAAATGAGATCTGCACTAATTTTCTGGTCCCCCGACAAAACTTCTTTATTAAAGGCAGCCTTCAGGGGCGCCTGGCTGGCTTAGTCAGTTGAACGTCTGACTCTTCATTTCGGCTCAGATCACGATCTCGAGGTCCTGGGACGGAGCCCCACGGTGGGCCCTGTGCTTGGTCCGGAGTCCGCTTGTCCCTCTCCCTCGCTCGTGCTCTCACTCTCTCTCTCAAATAAATAAATAAAATGTTTTTTTCTTTAAGGCAGTGTCAGAAAATGCACCCAGTTTCGTCATCTGGATTTACTGTTAAAAATTGTCTTTTCACTGAGCTTCCAAACAGACTGAAAACCATTATGTGACCCTCGGGCTGCTCCTTCGGGGTGGAGAATAGCATCGTTCAGTGGCCTTGCTCTTCTCACAATGGGCAAGGACGCTTCTGGGACTTGATGACGTAATCCGAACAAGCTCTCTTTGTACTGGTCACCACAAACCATCTTTTGTCCTTCACCTTGTGGACTCTCTGCAGAGCTCCCTCCTCTGCTTTCTTAGGCGTCTCTCGTTTGCTTCTCGCTCTCGTGTGCGTTTAAACGGCAGCCGCTCCCCGACTCTGTGGGACCCAGTCTACAGGGCTGTTATTCATTGTGCATAAGTTGGCTGTCAGTCTCTGTGTCCTCACGAAAGTTGGGGGTGGAGGAGGGGGTCTTGTGACCCTGGGGACTTTGACCTGATCGTCGCCATAATCTCTCCTTTTTCTTACTTTGCCACACTTCCTGTCTGCCAGAAAGAACTTACCAGCACCTTCTCATCATTCTCTCTGGCCACCCGTAGTTACTATCATTGTACCGTCTCCTGCAGGTCAGGGCTTATCTTCATATCACATTCTTCAGATACTTGTTGAAAACCTACTGTGTGGGTGCCTGGGTGGCTCAGTGGGTTAAAGCTTCTGCCTTCGGCTCAGGTCATGGTCTCACGGTCCTGGGATCGAGCCCCTCATCGGGCTCTCTGCTCAGCAGGGAGCCTGCTTCCCCCTCTATCTCTGCCTGCCTCTCTGCCTACTTGTGATCTGTCAAATAAATAAATAAAATCTGTTTTTTTAAAAAACCTACTATGTGTCAGACATGGGGGATATAGCAGATTATAAAGCAAAAAAAAAAAATTTCTCCCCTCTCGGAGCTGACATTTGAGTAGGGCAAGATGAAAACAAAATGAATAAATATGTCATGTCTTGGGAAATTAAAGCAGGTTAGGGAAAGGGAGTGATGGGTTGGTGGGAGGGGGGTGGATCCAGATGGATTTCGGCTTTAAACAGGCTCTGAAGTGGTGACATGTGAGCAAAGACTTGAAGGACATGAGGGACATCTGGAGGGAACCATGCGGATACCTGGAGAGTCATTCTAGGCAGCAGGAAGAGCACATGCCAGGGCCTCAGTCGGGAACAGGACTGTAGTGCCTGAGGAACAGTGTGAGCCTGGTGTGGCTGGAACAGAGCAAGAAGCGAGGACAGAGGGTTAACTGGGGAGAGGGGAGATGGTTTAGGTTCTTGGAGGCTTTTTGTAAGAACAGCCTTGGCTTTTGCTGGGAGTGACAAGAACGCATCAGAGGTTTTTAATCAAAGGAAGGACACGATCTGATACGCTTTAACAGGATAGCTCCGGCTTGCTAGATGAAAGCAGGGGTTGGGACAGGGAAAGGCTCAAAAGCAAGTAGACACGTTAAGAGGCTAGTTCAGTAATCCAGGTGCACAGTGGTGGTGGCCTGATCGGCATGATCCGAGCAGACGTCGTGGGAAGTGGTCAGACTATATTCTGAAGATAGAGCCAACAGGCGGATTGAATGTGGGGTGTGAAAAGAAGAAAAAAGTGTCAAGGATGTCCCTAAAGATCTTGGCCTAAGCAGCCAGAGGCATGGAAGTGCCATTAAATGAAGGCACATGATGAGGGAGGAGGGGCAGGGGAGATGATGAGGAATTTGATCTTGGGTATGGCCCTCACTTACTTTTAAGATCGGTCAGTAGAGGGGCGCCTGGGTGGCCCAGTGGGTTAAGCCTCTTCCTTCGGCTCAGGTCATGATCTCAGGGTCCTGGGATCAAGCCCCACATCGGGCTCTCTGCTCAACAGGGAGCCTGCTTCCCCCTCTCTGTCTCTGCCTGCCTCTCTGCCTACTTGTGATCTCTCTCTGTCAAATAAATAAAATATTTTTAATAAAAAATAAATAAAAAGATTGGTTAGTAGAGATGCTGGCGAGGTCCAGAGCATATATTCATACACGGGTGGGAGTGCCTCGGTGCGTCGATGATTCTTAAAGGCACAAGACTCGGTGGGACCACCGAGGCTGTTTGTGGAGAATAGTTACAGGGCTGAGCCTTCGGCTTCCAGTGTTAAGTCTGTGGGTTGAGGAGGAGCTGGGAAAGGAGAGGAGGGGACTGGCTGATGAGGCGGCGACCTAGAAGCCAAGTAAAGAAGGATTTTAAGGAGGAGGGAGTGATCCACTGTCACAAATGCTAGTGATTGGTCAAGCGAATTGAGGGGCCTTTTGTTTTGCTAAAGGAGGAAGCTACCTGGAGCTTTGGGTAATCTCTTCTTGAAACTACAACATTTGAAATAATTTCAATGCTTAGTGTTTCAGTTATTCAGGAAATGTGTTTACATAGAAATATAGAGGCTGGTATTTGTTGAAATTAATTCTGTGGGTGCTTGAGAAAAATATTCCTTTGCCTATGTGTTCACTATATTAAGCCTGTTAATATACAAGTCTTTCATATTTACTAATTTTCATTGAGAGATTACTTTGATTATAGATTTTTCAAATCTTTTTTTCTTCCTTCCTCTCTTTCAGAGGTCATTTTGTCAATTAATTTTACATTTTGATGCTGTCCTGTTACTTGCAAATGAAACCAGAATTATTATACCATCCTAAATATTTATAATGTTTACACAGGTCTTTAAAAGCCTATTTTGTCTGTTGCTAATAAAAGCTCCCTAGTTCCTTTTTAATATACTGTAAATGTGGAGCCTTGTCCAAACCTTTACTTCTGACATTTCTGTAAGATTACGTTAGGTGTCATTGTAAACAACATCTAGCTGAATTTTTTTTAATTCCAGTATAATTAATATGCAGTGCTATGTGAGTTTCAGGCGTACAATATAGTGATTCAGCACTTCCGTACAACACCTGTGCTCATAACAGGGCGCGTACTCTTACCCCCATCACCTGTGTGTCTCATTCTCCCCGACCTCCTCTCTGGTAACCACCAGTTCTCTATATTTAAAAGTTTTATATTTACATTTAAGAGGGTTTTTTGTTTGTTTGTTTGAGGTGCCTGGGTGGCTCAGTCATTAAGCGTCTGCCTTCGGTTCAGGTCATGATCCCAGGGTCCTGGAATCGAGCCCCGCATCGGGCTCCCCGCTCAGCAGGAAGCCTGCTTCTCCCTCTCCCACTCCCCCAGCTTGTGTTCCTTCTCTCACTGTGTCTCTCTCTTCAAATAAATAAAGTCTTTATTTTCTTTAAAGGTTTTATTCATTTGTCCGAGAGAGAGAGAGAGAGAGAGAGAGAATGAGAGCGAGCATGAGAGGGGGAAGGTCAGAGGGAGCAGTAGACCCCCTGCTGAACAGGGAGCCCGATGCAGGACTCAATCCTAGGACTCCAGGATATCATGATCTGAGCTGATATCAAGGTGGTTGTTCAACCAACTGAAGCCACCCAGGCGCCCCTAAATAAAATCTTTAAAACAAAAAAAAAAACGTTTTTTGGCTTTTATTGTTTCATTTCTTAAATTCCACATATAAATAAAATCATACAGTATTTGTCTTTCACTGGCTGACTTATTTCATTTAGCATTATACACTCTAGATCTATCCACTTGTTGCAAATGGCAAGATTTCATTCATTTTCGTGTCTGAGTAATACTCCATTTTATAAACACACACACACACACACACACACACATCTTTATCCGTTCATCTATGAGTGGACACTTGGGCTGCTTCCATAATACAGCTATTATAAATAATGCTGCAGTAAACAGAAGAGTGCTCTTATCTTTTAAATTCATGTTTTCTTATTCTTGGGGTAAATATCCAGTAATGAAATTGCTGAACTGTATGGTAACTCTATCTTTAATTTTTTGAAAAATTTTTATACTGTTTTCTCCAGTGGCTATACCACTTTACATTTCCACCAACAACGTAGGAGGATTCCTTTTCCTCCATATCCCTGGCAACACTTGTTTCTTATGTTTTTTATTTCAGCCATTCTGACGGGTATTAGGTGATATGTCACTGCAATTTTGATTTGTGTTTCCTTGATGCCAAGTGATGAGCATCTCTTCTTGTGTCTCTTGGCCATCTGGATGTCTTCTTTGGAGAAATTCCTATTCATGTCTTCTGCCCATTTTTAATCAGATTATTTGGGTTTTTTTTTTATGTTGGATTGTGTAAGTTCTTTACATATTTTAGATTCTAACCCTTTATCAGATCATGTCTTTTGCAAATATCTTTTCCCGTTCATTAGGTTGTCTTTTTGTTTGTTGATTGTTTCTGTTTTTGTGCAGAAGCTTTTTATTTTGTTCTAGTGCCAGTAGTTTATTTTTGCTTTTGTTTCCCTTGCCTCAGAAGACATATCTAGAAAAAACTTGCTGTGGAGGCACCTGGATATCTCAGCCAGTTAAGAATCTGATTCTTGATTTCAGCTCAGGTCATGATTTCAGGGGTCATGAGATTAAGCCCTGCATCAGGCTCTGCTGTCAGTGTGGAATCTGCTTGAGATTCTTTATCCCTCTCCCTTAGCCCCTCCCCCTGCGTGTGTGTGTGTGTGTGTGTGTGTGTGTGTGTGTACATGTGCTCTCTCGCTTGCGCTCTCTCTCAAATAAATAAATGAAATCTTTAAAAAGAAGAAAAGAAAAAACTTGCCGTGTATGATGTCAGAGAAATCACTGCCTGCGCTCTTCTAGGATCTTTATGGACTCAGTCTCACATTTATTTAGGTTCTCAATCCATTTTGAGTTTATTTTTATGTGTGATGTATGAAAGTGGCCCAGTTTCAGTCTTTCACGGGTAGCTCTCCAGTTTTCCCAACACCTTTTTTGAAGAGACTTTCTCCCATTGCATATTCTTGCCTCCTTTGTCAAAGATTAATTGATCATTCAATCATGGGTTTATTTCTGGGCTCTCTATTCTGTTCCATTAATCAATGTGTCTCTTTTTGTATCCGTATCATACTGTTTTGATTACCACAGATTTGTAGTTTATCTTGAAATCTGGGATTGTGATACCTCCAGTTTTGTTCTTTCTCAAGATTGCTTGGCTACTTGGGGTCTTTTGTGGTTTCATACAAATTTTAGGATTATTCTGGTTCTGTGAAAAAAATGCTTTAGGTATTTTTATAAGAGTTGCATTAAATCTGGGGATTGCTTTAGGTAATATGGACATTTTAACAATACGTGTTCTCCCAGTCCATGAACATGGAGTATCTTTCCATTTGTTTGTGTCATCTTCTATTTCTTTCATCAGTGTTTTATAGTTTTCAGAGTACAGATCTTTTGTCTCTTTGGTTCCTAGGTACTTTTTCTTTTTGGTGCAATTGTAAATGGGATTTTTTTTAATTTCCCTTTCTACTATTTCATTATTAATGCATAAAAATGTAACAGATTTCTGTATATTGACTTTGTATCCTGCAAGTTTATTTATCAGTTCTAGTAGTTTTTTGTTGGAATCTTTAGGGTTTTCTATATATAGTATCATGTCATCTATAAATAGTGGAAGTTTTACTACTTCTTTACCACTTTGGTTGCCTTTTACTTCTTTTTCTTGTCTGATTGCTGTGGATAGGACTTTCAGTACTATGTGAATAAAAGTGGTGAAAGTGGACATCCTTGTGTTGTTCCTGATCTTAGGGGGGAAAGTTTTCAGTTTTTACCATTGAGTATGATGTTAGCTATGGGTTCATGTGATGTATCACATTGATTGATTTACAAATATGGACCCACCCTTGCATCTCAGGAATAAATCTCACTTGATTGCAATGAATGACTTTTTTAATGTCCTGTTAAGTTTGGTTTGCTAATATTTTCTTAAGGATTTTTGCATCTATGTTATCAGAGACATTGGCCTATAATTCTTCGTTTGTGCTGTCTTTGTCTGATTTTGGTATCAAGGTCATGTTGGCCTCATAAAATGAATTTGGAAATTTTTTTCCTTTTCTATTCTTTTGAATGGTTTTAGAAGAATAAGTTTAACATGTCTTTAAATGTTTGTTAGCATTTACCTGCAACAGCATCTGGTCCTGGAGTTTTCTTTGTTGTGAGTTTTTAAATTTTCCAATTCAATTTCATTGCTGGTAATGAGTCTATTCACGTTTTCTATTTCTTCCTGATTCACTTTTGGGAGATTATATGTTTCTAGGAATTTATCCATTTCTTCTAGGTTGTCCAGTTTGTTGCCATATAATTTTTCATAATGTTCTCTTATAACCCTTTGTATCTCTATGATGTCAGTTGTTATTTCTCCTCTTTCATTTCTGATTTTGTTTGAGTCCTCCCTCTCTCTCTTTCTCTCTTTTTCTCTTTTATGAGTCTGGCTAAAATTTATCAATTTCAAAGAATCAGCTCCTGGTTTCATTGATCTTTTCTGTTGTTTTTGGTTTGTTTCCCTTTTAGGAGAAAATGTGACACTTGTGTAAAAGATTGTAAGAAAGCCCCTCTTCCATGACCCTTTTTTTTCCCTTTAAACCTCCTTTAAATGACAAATCTAGGTAATTAAGGTTGTAAATTTTTATTTTTGCTTTGTTTTTAATGAACATTTGTCTTTCAGAATAGGATTGTGTGATAATGTTTAAATGGCAAAAACATGATTTTGTGCAATTAACAAAAAGCTACTGCAAGCAAAATAAAACCTTTGTTTGTTTGTTTGTATTTCACTTATTTCTGGTCTAACCTTTATTTTCTTTCCACTGGTTTGGGGTTTAATTTGTTCTTCTTTTTCTAGCTCCTTTAGGTATAAAGTTAGGTTGTTTATTTGTGATTTTTCCTGTTTCTTAAGGTAGGCCTTATTGCTATGAATGTCCCTGTTAGAATAGCTTTTGCTGCATCTCAAAGATTTTGGATCATTGTGGGTTTTTTTTTTTTTTTTTAAGATTTTATTTATTTATTTGACAGAGAGAGAGAGATCACAAGTAGGCAGAGAGGCAGGCAGGGGTGAGGGGGAAGCAGGCTCCCTGCTGAACAGAGACCCCGCAATGTGGGGCTCAATCCCAGGACTCTGAGACCATGACCGAAGCCAAAGGCAGAGGCCTAACCCACTGAGTCACCCAGGCGCCCCGAGGACCATTGTGTTTTCATTTTCATTTGTTTCCACATACTTTCTTATTTCCTTTTTGGTTTTTTGTCTTGTTTTGTTTTTAAGACTTTCTTTCTTTATTTATTTCTTTGAGGGAGAGCATGAGCTGGGGGAGCAGCAGGGGGAGAGGGAGAAGCAGACTCCCCACTGAGCAGGGAGCCGAGTGTGTGGTTTGTTCTCAGGACCCTGGGCTCATGGCCTGAGCTGAAGGCAAATGCTTAGCTAACTGAGCCACCCAGGCACCCCTCTTATTTCCTTTTTGATTTCTTGGTTGATCTATTCATTGTTTAGTAGCATGCCAGTCTTCCTGATGTCTTCTGGTTTATTTTCACTGATGTCAGTGTTATCTAGCTGTATCTGTGGGAAGAGGTGACCCTAGCAGATTCCTACTCTGACATCTTCCCTCAGCATCTAGCTGAATTTTAAAATCCAATTTAAAGTCTTCTTGTAATTGAGATTTAAGTAATTTACATTAATTGGAAAAATGGAATACTTCTATTTATGTCCACCTAATATATTTTCTATTTACCATGGTTT
This sequence comes from Mustela nigripes, assembly GCF_022355385.1. Taxonomy (NCBI): domain Eukaryota; kingdom Metazoa; phylum Chordata; class Mammalia; order Carnivora; family Mustelidae; genus Mustela; species Mustela nigripes. The sequence goes on along the minus strand of NC_081563.1, from coordinate 18,200,740 downwards.
TCTTTTCTTGTTGTAGTTCACTTATACATTACTTCTGTTGCTTTGATCAAATTTCCTTCCTTTTTTTCCCTTTACTGGTTTGAAAGTTATGTTTTCTGTGTCTATTCTTTGAATGGTTACCTTTCCATTTCTAACAAATGTGTTTGCCTCCACAAAGTCTAAATTTGATGTTTATCTTCCTTTTTCTGATCAGTGCAGGTGGGATATTTTATCTCTAATGATTCTCTTCCTGCCTCTCGTGTGTTTAAAAAAAAAAATTACCCTCTGCCTCTCCCCGCAGCTTGTGCTCTTTCATTCTGTCTCACTCTGGCTCTTGCTCTCTGTGTCAAATAAATAAATTTTTAAAAAATTAGTTTTAAGTAAATTTAAAATCCACCTTGAATTTATACCTACCATTATTGTTACTTTATATCATCAATGATTATTTTGATTTCTCACATATTTACTAGTGTTTTTGCTCCCCCTTCCTTCCCTCTTTCTCTTTCTTTCTTTCTCTCTTTCTTTCCTTCCTTCCCTTTTCTCTTTCTTCTTTTTCTTTCTTCACCATTCCTTCTTTTTTTTTTTTTTAAGATTTTATTTATTCATTTGAACAAGTGAGGCAGAGATAGCAGGGAGGGAAGGGAAAAGCAGGTTCCTGATGCAGGGTTCAATCCCAGGATGCTGAGATCATGACCTGAGCCGAAGGCAAACACTTATCTGAGTCCCCCAGCCTTCCTCATTATTCCTTCTTATTCAATTTCCTTCTTCCCAAAATACAGCTCTTAATAGTTCCTTTAGTCAGCCTATTAGTGGGAAATGCCCTCAAACTTTGTCTGAAAATGTTTGTATTTCTCCCTCATCCATGAATGGTGTATAATTAGAATTTGAGTTTGATAGTTATTTTTGCTCAGTATCCTCTATTGTTGTGTTGAGATGTGTGCAGCTAGTGTGATTACTGTTCCTGTGTAGTTGTTTTGCTTTTTCTTTGTGGCCATCTTAATCATTTTTTTTCTTCCTGGTGTTTTGCAGTTTAGGTATGGATTCGTTTTTATTTTTTCCATAATCAGGAATCTTTGTTCCATTTGAATATGTGGAGGTATGTCTTTCATCAATTCTAGAACATTCTCAACCATTATAATCTCAATATCACTTCCTCCCATTATTTCTGTTCACCACCACCCCCCTCGCCAGATTCCCATTAGATGTATGGGGTGATGTCATTCTGTCCTCTGTGTCCCCTAACCTCCATTTTATGTTTTCCATCTTTTTGTCTTTCCAGGCCACCTTCTTTTTTTTTTTTAAGATTTTATTTATTTATTTGACAGACAAAGATCACAAGTAGGCAGAGAGGCAGGCAGAGAGAGAGCGGGTAACAGGCTCCCCACTGAGCAGAGAGCTTAATGCAGAGCTCAATCCCAGGACCCTGGGATCATGACCTGAGCCGAAGGCAGAGGCTTAACCCACTGAGCCACCCAGGTGCCCCAATAATAACATTCTTATTAGTTTCTTTTTACATTTGCCCATTATTTTTTTTTAAGATTTTATTTATTTGTCAGAGAACACACACACACAAGCAGGGGGAGCATCAGCAGAGGGAGAAGCAATCTCCCTGCGGAGCAAGGAGCCTGACATAGGACATGATCCCAGGACCCTGGGATCATGATTTGAGCCAATGGCAGATGCTTAACCGAAAGCATCACCCAGGCATCCCTGGCCATTCTTTTTTATAGACGGTATTTATGTATTTAAACTCTTAATGTATATCTTGAGTTATTTTAAATATAGAAACTTCACCTTTTTTTTTTTTTAGAGTTTATTCTATTACTTTATGTTCTTGGGGGTTTTGTTGTTGTTGTTAAGATTTTATTTATTTATTTCACAGAGAAAGATAGCACAAGCCAGAGGGAGCAGCAGAAGCAGGTCTCCACCGAGCAGGGAGCCCGATGTGGAGCTCAAGGCAAATGCTTAACCGACTAAGCCACCCAGGCACCCCTCTTGTTTTGTTTTTTAAGATTTTATTTTAAGAAATCTCTACACCAGCATGGGGCTGCAGCTCACAACCCGAAGTTCAGGAGTTTCGTGCTATACCAACTGAGCCAGCCAGATGACCCCCTTGAGGGTTCTTCCTAGTCATCATTTTTATTTATGGTGGATCAGTTCTTATTTTTTGTAATTTTTTACTTTGAACTCCTCTTTAGTGAGATGGTTTTCCTGTGGAAATCATGTGGAACCACGGTTGTGAGAGAGACAGTGTACATTTTCTTTGGCCAACCACACTAAGGGTATCACCAGCTAGGGACCATTTTTCTGTTGATCCATCAGTTTTGGAACTCTTGAACTCCCCATTTATGTGAGATGCAAACCTAGCAATTCTTTACTTCTTGACCCAGCAGACTTAAAAGCTCTCCTATCCTCTCACTCTTCCAGCAGGAGGAGAGTTCTCCCAGTTGGCCCTGTGGTCTCCTTCCGGAGCCTCCTCTCATTGGCCAAACCTGGGCAGAAGCCAACTGAAATAGGAGCTTATACAAGCAGCCTGTGGGGTTGGCTTCCCTGTAGCACAGAGCGGAGGAGAGGTGAGAAACAGGTCTGGGGACCACCCTAACAGTCTGCCATTTGACAGATATTTCCTGGTCAAAACGCTATGTTAAATTTGATATTCTAGAACTGTGGGAGATCCTGTCCCTGACCTCCCATGGGAGAGACGGACACACCAACTATATAAGAGGTGAACTATAGCACAGGTTACGTTATGTGAAATGTTAAATACAGATGCAGACTAGCCTGGAAGCACAAAAGAGAGGCAAGCTGGGGGTAAGTGGGATAGGAATGGAAGAGTTCCCCCAGAGTAGGGTCACATGAGCTGTACCCTGAAGGGTTAGAAATCTGGCTGTGTGTGGAGAAGAGGGCTATGGGCAGTGTGGACAGCTCATCATGAGGACTGAGCCTGGACCAGGGTGGCTAACAGGCGGGCTACATGGTCAAAGGTGAGGTTGCAAATGTAGCTGTGGGTAGATACAGAGACTCTGGAGCCCTGTGCTACTAAGCTAAGACTTTATTCTGCAGATAGCAGAAGCCGCTAAAACACCCTGTTAGGGAAGGAACATAATAAAAAATGCTCCAGCTGGCTTGAGCTGTTTAATAGAAATATAATGTAAGTCACAAATGCAGCCAGCCCATATGTAATTTAAAATTTTCCAAAAGCCACATTTTAAAAAGAGTAAAACATGAAATTGATTTGAATAATTTTTTACTTAGCTCAGTATTATGCAAAATATTACCATTTTAATATGCAGCCAACATAAGAATTATTAATGCATTATTTTATGTGCTAGGTTTTTTGGTACTAGGTCTTTGAAATCTGGTTGTGTATTTCACACGTAGAGCACTTCTCTGTTTGGACTGGCCACAGTTCAAGTGCTCCGTGTTGCTAACGGCTAACATGTTGGACAGCGTGGGTGGAGAGGACGGCAAGGGGTCAAAAGGTGAGGTTCGGTTAACGATGCGGCCCCAGGAGGAAACAGGATCCCCTCATCCCCTAACACAGGAAGGAAGTACAGGGGTGAGTGAGCAGGGAAGTGAAGGGCAGAAGTAAAAGGGCTGCCATGCCTTTCCCCCGACATCAGAGGTAGGAATGTCTGAAAGTGAGGGTTGGGGTCAAATTGGAAACTTGAAGAGAATAAAATTTTAAGAACCTTTGTACTGAAAGAATTAATTAATTTTTAAAAACGATAAAATATCTGAGACTTTTCCTGTTATTCCAAGGTACAGAACATAGGCTGATGCTCGTGGGTTTTACCATAAATCTCTTCCCGAAGTGTGATCCACATACCAGAGGGCACACTACACGGTGGCACACAAAATAGTACTGGGACGACTTGTTTGCTTTTTAAGCAGGCTCCAAGCCCGGTGTGGAGCCCAGTGCAGGCCTTGAACTCATGACCCTGAGATTAAGACCTGAGCTGAGATCAAGAGTCTGACACTTAGCCAACTGAGCCGCCTGGGCGCCCCATAGGACAACTTGTTTTGTTCTAAAAGCTATGTATTTATTTTAGTGAGTATCAGAAGAAACATAATCAATACATAAAACCCATGGTCCCCTACATATTTAACTCAAACATGAGTAAACTCACAGGGAAGGACGTGGGAGAAGGTGTAATCTGTACACGTGGGTGTAGGAGATGCGCTAACCTCAGAGACTTAGAAACCCTTCCGACGGCTCATCCCAGTCAGCTGGTCACCCTGACCAGTGACCCCAGCTCACACCGCCATTGACATTCCCCCTCCAGCCTCCGTGTCCCCACAGCCTAGTCAGACAGGGTCTGTATTAGCTTCACGGGGTCAGGACACCTGGTCTTTCTGCAGCTCTCGCCGGCAGAACAGGACACAGTACGATCCCCAGAAAAGCCGGATAATTTTGAACATGACAGTGGCACCATGATGTCTTCTTGAAAGCACCAAACACAACCTGCCTTATTTTATTTCTGTTTTACTGTGAGAAGAATTTTTTTGAAGCTGTTGGCAACACGTACAGAAAATAGACCAATTTTCTCCCTTAGAACTGTTGGCCCAGATCTATACAAAATATATAAAAACTCAAAGGCAAGCAGAAAGAGAAGCCCCCTGGAAAAGCCCAGTCTGATCCTTGCATTTTCTGCCTCTGTGGCTTTATGTGTTCCCAGTGCCCCACAAGCACATCTCCAAGTGGTGCCTCTGCATCGGTCCCCACCTGTCCCATGGATGAAGGCTGGGGCAGTGTGACACCCCCGCTCCCGCTGCCTCTCATGGTTGCCTCAGCCTCGACGGTCACCCACACCTCACTCGGCTTTCTGTCTCCCTCACGTGGTAGCTTGCTGGTACCTACCTGCTCTTTCTCTTTGTCTGAGGAAGGCCTACCTGAGGTAGTCCCCTGCCACTGTGCGTAAGGCAAGCCCTCAGCTATGTACCAAGTAATTCTGGAATCATGTCGGTTCTGGGGCTGACATTCAGTTCAGCTCCCGTGTGCCCTTAAATTGATCCAGACTGAGCAATGGCGCTCACCCTGACGCGAGGCTGCTGGGGACTTGCCTCGAGGTCTTATGGCCATGATGTCCTGGAACCAGTTCTGGTGGCTAAGGCAGTGGCCTTGTTGGGAACTGCTGAATTCCAGGAATTTCAGGTTTCCTAACTGTAACAATTGACTTTGAGAAATCTAGAGAAATGTTCCTCAGCCATTTCTTAGCAGTAAGATTCTCTACACACCTACGTAAAAGTGCTCACAGAGCAGTAATTACCAATGCTGCACACCAGCTGGTTTGTATTTGTTTGTGTTAATGCTAAGCCTGACCCACATTTTTTAAAAGATTTTATTTATTCATTTGAGAGTGAGAGAATGAGCAGGGGAACAGGGAGAAGCAGGTTCCCCACTGAGCCAGGAGTCCAACCTGGGGCTCTATCGCAGGACCCTGAGATGATGACCTGAGCCAAAGGCAGAGGCTTCACCCACTGAGTCACCCAGGTGCCCGCCAACCCACTTTTTTTTTTTTTAAGATTTATTTGAGAGGGCGCCTGGGTGGCTCAGTGGGTTAAGCCGCTGCCTTCAGCTCAGGTCATGATCTCAGGGTCCTGGGATCGAGTCCCGTTTCGGGCTCTCTGCTCAGCAGGGAGCCTGCTTCCTCCTCTCTCTCTCTCTGCCTGCCTCTCTGCCTACTTGTGATCTCTCTCTGTCAAATAAATAAATAAAATCTTTAAAAAAAAAATTTATTTGAGAAAGAGTACACAAGACAGGCGTTGGAGCAGTGGGAGAAGGAGAAGCAGATTCCTCACTGAGCAGGGAGCCTGACTCAGGGCTGGATCCCAGGACCCTGAGATCATGACCTGAGCTGAAAGGAGGCAGATGCTTAACCGACTTAGCCTCTGAGATGCTCTTTTTTTTTTTTTTAAGATTTTATTTATTTATTTGAGAGAGTGAGGGAAAGGGAAAGAGAGAGCGTGCCTAACCCACATTTTTAAAAACAAAATTGATGGACGGATCCACAGATGGCTTATGACCTGCAATTTGGAAAACACTGGTCTCAGGCATTTGATTGATTTAATCACATCTGTCCCTCGGCTGGTTGATTTAATCAATCAAATATCTTTGATATCTCGAAGATCACTATCTACCTTTGAAAATGTCCCGCAGCGAAGAGAACCGCACAGGTTCTCCACAAGTTCAGAACAGTTCTTCTCTCTCTGAGGCCATTCCTAAAACCCCTTCCTCTGTCATTGATTTGGAAGAGAAGCGCGGACCCCCGTGAGATGGCAGGGGCATGGCTCCCTGCGGCTCCGGGGGAGCGGGCGGTGAGGCCGGCCTTCGGCAGGTGGGCGCCACTCTGCGGACCATCGGTTACTCTGGAAAGCTGCGTGGCTCTTTTGAGGCTCTATTTGAAACCCAGCACATCTGCTGATAATTGTCTGTTTCCTACAAAGAAGACGAAAGGGCTGTTTTGAACCTGTGCCCTGTCTTCCCATAGGGTGTGCGGACCTCCAGAGCCTGGACACCATGCAGCCGGGGGAGAGGAAGAGGCAGGGCTACATCCACGAGCTGATCCGGACGGAGGAGCGGTACGTGGACGACCTGCAGCTCGTCGTGGAGGTGAGGCCTGTGTTCCCTGTCGGCGCCGACTCCCGTTCCCAGTGACCCCCAAGCCAGCAACAGCCGCTACAGCAGCACTTAAAAATGGTCTGTGTTTGAGTAGACAAAGTAAGACTTGTTTCTGTGGCTCCTCGTTCTCACCAAATGTTTCAAGGCCCTCGGGATGAGAAGCCCAGTTAAATAAACAAGCCGTCGAAGAGAACACATGTCCCCAGCGGGCCCAGCAGGTGCCTGGCCGTGACCTCGCTGGAGGTGTGGCGGGGAAGCTGCACCCTTCTCCATCGGCCCCCAGAAAGGCCCGCCCTCGCACCATCCTCCAGCCCGCGTGCAAGCTGGGGCTTGCGACCCGCACACTTGTTCTGCTCACAAGTACACTCTGCCACGCTGCTAGTGGGTAACGTCTCTCTTGCCCGCGAGGCTGTGAGCCCCTGACATCAGGGACATGTATCCTTCATCCTGTGTCCCCAACACTCAGTCTGGCCCTTTACAGGCCTTCCGGTCGGCCCTGAATGAATTATGTGTGTTTACGTCTACACTTCTCTGACCTGGAAGGATGGCGAGAAGAACAGCCCATCTTGCCATTGACCCCTCCGAGCATCCCCCTGCCGCTGGCAGGTCGCAGTGCTGGGAGGTTGCCAATGGCCGGGGAAGCACCTGTCGGACACCGGCGTGGAGCGTGCACGGGGCCGCACGCCTCCCCCACTCAGACCCGTCACTTCCCCGTGGGTTATTCCCACTCTGCCCACCTGCCCGGGCTGAGGAGCAGGGGCTCACGTCGGGGGCAGGGACGTAGAGTGAGAGCGCGGTTCGCAGGCCAGGCGGGCTCATCGCCATCCCCACGGAGGCTCTCAGAGGGTCCGACCGTCCTCTGCTTCCCTCTCGGAGGCAGGTGAATGGGATGAATGTTCATCAGCGGGTGAGAGAACAGACCAGCAGGTGCCTTCCCGGCCTTCCGGCACCTTGGAGCAGACCCACCACCTTGCCAGGGCGCGCTCCGGTCAGAGGATCCTGACATCCTCACTCCAGTCTTGGAACGACGAAGGTTCAGAGACGTCCGCTTCATAGCACTGTTACCTGAATCCTTCGAGCCCGTGCTCAGCACAACTCAGTAAATCGACACTCACCGAAGACCTGCCGCGGGCAGAAAGCTCTGTGCTGGAGAGCAGAGGGGAAGGAGAACGTTCCTGCCCTCAGGAGTTCACAGTCACGAGGACAAAAGACAGACAGACGGCGGCAGAACAGAGAGGTGGGAGCCAGGAGAGGGCTGACCACCCCTGCCACAGAGGAGAGTCAGGACAGACCAGAAGGACAAGGACAAGTGTGCCTGGAAGAGGAAGAAGGAGTGGGAAGGCTGTGCCCGGGAGCTAGGGTCCTGCGGGTGGTCCCACGTGGTGTGTCCAGGCCTCGAGGGGCCAGGCGGGTGAAGCTGGCAGGGGCAGGCCGCGCGGGCATGGTGAGCCTTCAGAAGGAGTCTGCGCCTTATCCCAGGGCCGACGAGCGCCTTTAGGAGGCTGACATGTCGTATCTTGGAAAGATCACACACAAGAAGGTTGTCTCGGGTAACTTCACGGTTTCCGAAGACTTTAGACCAGTCACTTGCTGGGAATCCCAGTTGTTCAGTGGAAACCAGCTCAGAATCAAAAAGACGTGTTTTTGTTCTGGCTCCTTCGTGGTCTAGGTTTGTGACCTTGAGCAGATCCCTCTCTCAGCCTTTCTTTCCTCATGAGTGCCCCGGGAAAAGCAACAGCTGAGGGGCGCCTGGGTGGCTCTGTCAGCTAAGGGACCGGATCTGGATTTCAGCTCAGGTCATGATCTCGGGACCTTGAGATCAATCCCCACTTCAGGCTCCATGCTCTGTGCAGAGTCTTCCTAGAATTTTCTTGCTCCGAACCTTCTCCAACTCACTCTGTCTAAAAAAACAAATAAATATATCTTTAAAAACAAATAATAATAATAATAATAATAGCTGATTGGGCTTGACCTGCGTCATCTGTGAAGTTCACTCAGAACCCACTCACAGCGTGTGCACACATGCACACAGGCGTGTGCAGATACGTACCCATCAGCTTCGTAAATCCTCCGGTGTCATGGAAAATAGATAGAGGGTCACATTTCCGCTCAGCCAGCCAGCCTCTGAAGTCCGCATCTGCGTGGGGGCCATGTAAATCACCACTTTTTCTGTTGCTGACCCTCTCACAGACCGCTTCTGGGACTCTGGGATGCCCAGCCCCTCAATTCTGCAGCTTTCACGGGGTGCGGGTACTTTATGCACATGGTTTCATTGAACCTGCTTCATCTCCCTAGGAGGTAGGTAGGAGAAGCTCCTCTTATTGATGAGAGTACTGGCCTCAGTCCTTCTCAGAATTAGGCCTAATAAGGGGCACCTGGCTGGCTCGATCAGTGGAACATGTGATTCCTGATCTCAGGGTTGTGAGCACAAGTCCCAAGTTGGGCATGGAGCCCACTTACCAAAAAAAAGAAAAAGAAGAAGAAGAATTAGCCCTAGTAAGAACCAGAGAGCAAACAGTAGGGAAATTATGCAACTTAAAATTTAGCAATCAGGGCGCCTGGGTGGCTCAGTCAGTTGGGCATCTGGCCCTTGGTTTCAGCTCAGGTCATGATCTCAGGATGGTGACATTGAGCCCCAGGTCAGGCTCCATGCTCAGCGGGGAGTCTGCTTGAGATTCTCTCTCTCCTTCTCCCCCTCAACCCCCCATGCTTGTACTCTCTCTCTCAAATAAATAAAATAAAATTTAGCAATCAACTCAGTGTTATATATATGTGACAAATCACGAAATTCTGCTCCTGAAACCAGTATTACACTCTATGTTAACTAACTAGAATTTAAATTAAAATTTGGGGGAAAATTTAGCAATCATAAGTAGGTTTATTTAAAAACATCATGATCATATTAGTTTCAATATGTGAAGTTATTGTTTGATTTAGACCACATAGCCTGTGTATTCACACCCCAGCTAACATTTCTTTTGTGTCTTGAATTTAGGTTTTTCAGAAACGGATGGTGGAGTCAGGCTTTCTCACTGAAGGAGAAATGGCCTTAATCTTTGTAAACTGGAAGGAGCTCATCATGTGTAACACGAAGCTGCTGAAGTGAGTTGCGAGCAGCTCCCGCCCCGGCAGTGGACGCCCCCAGCCCCCAGGACCAGGACGTCCTCACTTGACTCCCCACAGGGCTGTTTCGCAAAGGAACTTTTAATTGTTCTCTGCTCCCTCAAGCTTTTTATTTTATTGTCATTTTATGAAATGCCCCGTAACTGTAAAATACATAATTCTTGAAGTTGAGAAATACAACAAAGAAAAAATTTGGACAAAGAAAAATTAAATCATAAAATATTAACATAGGATTTCAAAATTTGCTTGACTCTAGTTAGAGTAGGAGAGAAGCTGTAGCTCCTGCCCCAGGCATCCTGGCTGGTCTGGCAGTCTCCTCAGTCCCTGTGTGAGAAATTCCATTCCTTGGGGTGACTTCCCATCCCCCTCGCCTGTGAGGACGGACTCCAGGGCGCAGGGGACTCAGCACGCCCAGCCCTTGCTGCATCTCTGCCCTCCTCAGGGCGCAGCAGCTCTCCTGAGGACAGTGCTCACCTCTCCCTCCACGCCTGGCCTCTGTGGGCTCCTGCTCCCTTTGTCCCCTTCTTCTTTTTTTTTTTTTTTTTAAAGATTTTATTTATTTATTTGACAGAGAGAAATCACATGTAGATGGAGAGGCAGGCAGAGAAGAGAGAGAGGGAAGCAGGCTCTCCGCTGAGCAGAGAGCCCGATGCGGGACTCGATCCCAGGACCCTGAGATCATGACCTGAGCCGAAGGCAGCGGCTTAACCCACTGAGCCACCCAGGCGCCCCTGTCCCCTTCTTCTTGGTTCAGCTGAGAACACATTAGAATTTCTCTAAAGGAACTTTGCTAAGAACCAAAAATGAGTCCAAAGCAATTCCAAGGACCTAGAAATAGCCCCGTGTACAGACTTCCGTTTTCTTACTCTTCTTTGCTAACGTTTTACCCAGGTTGGCTTGGCCAGCAGCACGTAGGCCCCCGCTGCCGCCTCCTTCTGACTCTCCCCTCACAGTGCCAGGTGTTTAGGTAACTCACTGGTTCTCATTTCCTTAGTCTCCCATGATATTCATCCTTTATTTACTGACGAAGTTCGCTAGAAACTGACCATGGGAGTGTGTTGGTTGCAGGGCCTTGCGGGTCCGGAAGAAGACGGGAGGAGAGAAGATGCCGGTGCAGACGATCGGGGACATCCTGGCCGCTGAGCTGTCCCACATGCAGGCTTACATCCGGTTCTGTAGCTGTCAGCTGAACGGAGCAGCTCTGTTACAGCAGAAGACGGACGAAGACACGGAGTTCAAGGAATTTTTAAAGGTAACTCCATTCTGGGATCGTGGGCAGGCCACCTCGTTCTGAGCCTGGAGGCAGGCTGCACCGTCAGGGGGCTCGGCCTGGGGAAGGGCACCCCCCCAACTTTCCAGAGGAAACACCAATATGGCAAAAAATGTTTTGAGTGTTGGTGTTACCGTCCATGTAGAATTGACTTTTCTTGCCACTGGGACCATGTTGTTGCCATCTATTAGCAGAGTGTTGTTTAAGCCTATTAAATCAGCTACTTTATACCCCCAAAATATCCAGAATGTCACTTTATTAAATTTATATTAAATTTGTGAACTATACCCATCTTATTCCCAAAAAAGCATAAAATAGTTTACTCAAATATATCAAAAGCAACAAGATAATATCAAAAGCAACAAGATAAAATGTCAGTGGATGCATACAGTGGGACCAAAGGAAACGAGAGGAGAAGGGCGACACTGGACTTAGGACGCTGCTTAAACACTCACGTGTGACTCTGTCCATGTGCTCCACGTGTGCCCCCATGTCCCCAAAAAGTCCAGAAGCCAATGAGAGAACACATTTAGCTCCGTGGTGCCATGGTCGTAAATTAAAAACAAAGCCTTGGTGCGCAGTCATGCTAGAAGGGCCGTCAGAGACCGCCGTGGGTAGCGTAAGGGGTCAGCGACAGCCTCCCAGAGATCCAGCAGCGAGATGCCCGGCGGGTACCGCAGCCCAGCCCGGTGTGCGAACGCGAACGCATCTTCGCCCGTGTTGGGCAACACACACTCTTCCCACACATGTTAAAGTGCTGACAGAAATGAGAGTCACATCTGCTGCTTCCTTTTCTACATGTCTTCCTGTTTTTTGGTTTCTGAAATACTGCATATTGGGGTCTGTTACAGCCACAGTGCCTGAAGGGAGAATGCATCATTTTAATATCTTCATTATCAAAAAAGAATGGAAAAAATAATTAAGCATAGAATATAAGATATTTAGGCAGAGGATAAAAATTCCAACAAAAGATGGAGTAAGTGGGGCGCCTGGGTGGCTCAGTGGTTTGGGCTGCTGCCTTCGGCTCGGGTCATGATCTCAGAGTCGTGGGATCGAGCCCCGCATCGGGCTCTCTGCTCCACAGGGAGCTTGCTTCTCTCTCTCTCTCTCTCTCTCTCTCTCTCTCTCTGCCTGCCTCTCTGCCTACTTGTGATCTCTGTCAAATAAATAAATAAAATCTTTAAAAAAAAAAAAGATGGAGTAAGTAATAAAGATAAAAGCACAAATGATATCAATATATCTGAGAACAGGTACACTGAAAAGCACTAATAGAATATAACTGTGGGGCGCCTGGGTGGCTCCGTCGGTTAAGTGTCTGCCTTGAGCTCAGGTCATGATCTCGGGGTACCTGCCAAATGGGGAGTCTGCTTGTCCCTTGCCCTCTCCTTCTGCCCGCCCCCTACTCATTCTGTCTCTCTCAAATAAATAAAATGTTAAAGAAAGAAAGAAAGACAAACCCGTCTAATTCACTGTATAAGGCAAAAGTGTTCCTGACCCCCAAAGCCTATATTTGCATTTATATTTAATTACAAAAATGAAAAAAAAGAGTTATAACTCAATATCTCTTATAAATATAGTTGTTAAAATCTTAATTAAAATATCAGCAAATAGGAACGCCTGGATGGCTCAGTCCTTAAGTGTCTGCCTTTGGCTCAGGTCACGATCCCAGGGTCCTGGGACCGAGCCCCGCATCAGGCTCCCTGCTCAGTGGGAAGCCTGCTTCTCTCTCCCCCACTCCCCCTGCTTGTATTCCCTCTCTCACTGTCCCTCTCTGTGTCAAATAAATAAAGTCTTTAAAATAAAATAAAAATCAGTGAATAAAAATAAACCTTACATGAAAAGAAGAGTCTGTCATAACCAAGTAGAATCATCCCAGGAGGCCACATTGCCTCATCCTAGAATAAAGCAGCCTTCAGAATCAGACGGCGGGGCGTGTGACCAAGGCAAGCTACTTAACATTTGGTGCCTTCGGACTCCAGTGTGTAACCCAGAGATGGTCAGTTACTACTTTTAAAGTACTTTCTAGCAGAGACCAGCCTGTATAAGCATTCAGTAAATGTTAATTATATTTACATTCCTTATGATGATCTCCGGGATGCAAAAATGATTCGACTTAGGTAAGGCCCTGAGGACTGACTCTTCATGAAGTTGGCAGTAAGGGTGGGAGGCACGGGCTTGCTTAAAAATGAACCAGAAGAAGCATACAAGGGAACCGAAATTACAGACACAAACACTGGTCAGAATAAGTAGATAAATGTGGGACTGTTGAGTGCATTTAAATGCTTTAAAATAATGAATAGTAGAATGAAGGATATTTAGGGGTGCCTCTCTGGCTTAATTGGTAGAGTTTGTGACTCTTGATTTCGGGGTTATGGGTTCAGGCCCCACATTGGGCACAAAGATTACTTAAAAATAAAAATCTTTATATAAAATAAATAAATAAATAAAAATCTTTAAAAAGAAACTGGATCTTTACCATCTAAAGCATGAGTAAGGGTGCCTGGGTGGCTCAGTGGGTTAAGCCACTACCTTCAGCTCAGGTCATGATCTCAGGGTCCTGGGGTCGAGTCCCGCATCAGGCTCTCTGCTCAGCAGGGGGCCTGCTTCCCTTCCTCTCTCTCTGCCTGCCTCTCTGCCTGCTTGTGATCTCTGTCAAATAAATAAATAAAATCTTTAAAAATAAAAAAATAAAAAAATAAAGCATGAGCAAAAGATTTTTTAAATTTTCCAAATAGTAATAACAGCCACAGTATAAATAGGGTATCAGTGTCATCACAACTGTTAACAATAGTAAGAATAAATTTATAGTCTCATAATGAAAGGCATTGTGTTGATTACATTATATTAAAAACAAAATCTAACAATAATATTCATTCTAAATGTAACTGTTTCAAAAGTCTCAGATAATACAGAACAAAATACATCTTAGATATATCCAAAAACAAAAGGAGGGAACAGTTTTAATATCCCATCGTGGCAAAAGTTAAATTATAATAAATGTGCTTTTCAATCATTACCAATGGTCATTAAAAAAAGAAAAGGTCACCCAAGAATACTAGCTACTTTATTCAGGTAAATATTATTAGGAGTAGAAGCAAAAATGTTGGGGTACTTAGTTTCCTGGGGCTAACAGTCTACAAGGTCATGGAGACGACTCAAACGTGACCCCTCTCCCTGTCTCACCCAGTCCAGAGGTGGCTTTGCGATAAAGGCGTCCACGGGTTATTGTGAGGCTCAAGAAGGATCACGGAAAAGGAGGGAGGGCGCCAAGGAAGGGGAGAGGCTGCCCAAGGGGAGGCGTAATGTGAGTCTTCAGAAATGACTATGAACTAGGTGGAGAGAGAGAAGGCACAGTAGCCAAGTGCACTCATTACCTGGCACATCGTAGGTGCTCAATAAACGGTAGTGACTGTTTCGAACAAAGCAGAGACAATGGCAGGCAGAGGCAGGGGAAATCAAGAGCTATTTAGAAGACGAACTGGCGTGAAAGGGGACTCCCCGGCGTGTGGCGGGAAGGTGGATGGGTGCAGAGCGGTGCAGCAGCTCAGGGACGGAGGTGGAAGAGAAGGCTTTCGGGAAAGAAGGTGAGGACTTCGGGGTGTGCCGAGGTGCTGAGTGGGAGGTTCCGGTAGGAAGGAGAGTAAGGCGGCAAGCATGGAGCTCTGGAGAGGGTCTGGGTGACGCTCGGGACTTCACTGCATGGGGCCTCAGGCAGCACCATCACTTAAGAGCTGGGAGAGGAGAGGAAGGAAGTGGGAATCGGGAAGGAGCCGGCTGGGAAGACAGCGGTCCGTGCTTCTGGAAGCAGAGGAGGGAGACACGGCACAGCCACAGATCCATGTGAGAAAGAGAGAAATGAAAGCTTCTGCTGGGTTGAGCATCATGGGTAGGAAGTTTGACCTCCCCTCGGAGGTCTGTTCATCTGAGACATACCATTTTTAAATCCCGAGTCTTTAAGAGAAATTAGAAATCTACGAGGTGCTCAACATCAGGAGTACAGTCGGTGCTTCCTTTGTTTTCCTCAAAGGCTCATGAGCCTGTCTATTCTTTGCAGAAGCTGGCGTCCGACCCTCGCTGTAAGGGGATGCCCCTGTCCAGCTTCCTGCTGAAGCCCATGCAGAGGATCACCCGCTACCCTCTTCTCATCAGAAGCGTGAGTGCCCTGGCGGGGACGGAGCAGCGGCCCGCAGAGGGCCACGGAGGCCCTAGCCAGGGAGCCCGGGAGAGCGCCAGCCTCCCCGGCCACACGGTCCGATGGGCCGGGCCATGTGTGCGCACATGAGTGCACACGGGCATCCGGATTAGGCAAATACAGGTCAACCAGGGTCACTGGAGTAACCTGCGCCCCCTCCCCTAGGAAACTCCGCTGGCCTCTCAGAGTCAGGAGTGTGTTTTTCTAGGCAGGGCGGTCGCCCTCTAGGTCTGCAGCTGCAGAGCCTGTCTTGAGCCCAGACAGAGTCCTCTGCTAGTACAACCCTGGACTCCAGTCTTTCGGGTGAGAGCAGAATTCTTCTCCCAGCTGAACACCTGTACCTGGATGGTCTCCCGAGCCCCCGACTCAGCACAGCCTCACCCGGGCTCACCGCCATCCCCGCGCCGTGCCCACCTCAACTTGCTAACTCAACAGTCCTAAAAGCCATCCATCTTTTAACAGAAACTAGGTGGCCCTCTTGAGCCAGTATGCCTTCTGAGAAGCATCTTTCCATAAGTTATCATGGATGCAATTTTAATCATCTTACAAAGGAAAACAGCAGAAGTAGTGTAAGACTTGCTTTTACGGATTATCCCTTGACCGTTGGTCTCTAAGCCGCGCTGGCTCAGTGTGGACCTCGTGCCACAGTGATGATACCAAGCTGACCCCTTAATACAGTCATCCGCAGGCCCTCAGCTGAAATAGTGTGAGCCGGATGGGTCTCAAAATTCAGAATGTAATTCAAATACTGTCTCTCATATGACATCACAACAAAGCCTGGTCATCACCTTTAACCAAACACAGTAGTATTCCTACAGTGACGTACGTGAGTCATCACTTCCGAGTAGAATAAATAAAGGCCTCTCTTCTGGCTAGGTCAGGTTTTGTCACCAAATGAATATTGGAAAACATGTTAGACTTTCGGGGCTTTGTCCCATTTTGGAGCTGTAGACAGAGGACTGTGGTCCCACCATGACCAGAGTCCAGTCAGGAGGCATCTGCTGCGGGGGCCACACAGAGGGGTGCGCCTCTGTTCTTTTGCATTTGTGACATTAGTTTGAAGGCACTTTGGAATGAACTGAACATGTTTCCTACTAGGGGATGACATGATTTTATTGTATTTTTCCCATAGCAGAGGATTCATTGCTTTCTGCAGATTTTTTAAAAAGACCAGTGACCCCCAGAATGTTACACATGATTGTCCTTCAGCAGGTTCACACCCAGGTCCCCTGGTGGGTTAAAGGCACTGGCTCAAGTGACTGGGGGCGGCAGGCAGGCCCCTTTCACACAGGTCCTATTGCTAAGACCCCACCGAGAGCCCCTAGATGCCCACAGGTCTCAGGGCACTTGATCTGTGCAGCACTTGGCACAGCCTCTTTACCCAAGTCCCTGTCTCCCCAGGAACAGAGCAGCCATGAGCTCCTCAAGGGCAGCTGTGCAGCCAGTGGCCCGTGCCCAGCACGTGCAGCAGCCAGCACGACGCCTGGGTGGGCGGGTACACTGCTCACCGGATGACGCGGCCCACTCTTTTCCAGATTCTGGAGAACACCCTGGAGAATCATGTAGACCACTCCTCCCTAAAGCTGGCTCTCGAGCGGGCAGAGGAGCTTTGCTCCCAAGTTAATGAAGGAGTTCGGGAAAAAGAAAATTCCGACCGGCTGGAGTGGATCCAGGCCCACGTTCAGTGTGACGGTCTCGCAGAGGTGAGCCCTGTGGGGCTAAGCTGGGGCCCCCTGGGCAGCCGCTGGGTGGGGAGCCGGAGCCTGTGAACAGTGTCTGCCTCAGCCCAGCCCCAGGACCCACCGTCCTGTCCCTTCTGGGGTGTCATTTCCCTTTCTTAGAAAGAGAACTTGGATCTTTTTGAGTTCCTTGAATCCAGCTGTTAAGATCCATATTCTGTGGCTCTGAGTGAGGCTTTTCATGATGCCACTCTGAACTCTGAAGAAAAATAAACACAAGGATCTTTTGTGTCAAGGTGGATGGTTCCAGCCACCTTCCCAACTACAAGATTCTACCACAGCACCTCAGGTCCGGGGCACTGGCTTCCCACAGGACATGGGGATGGCTTGTGCTGGCACTCACAAAGCGACAATTTCTCTTTAAGCAACTGATTTTCAACTCCCTCACCAACTGCCTGGGGCCCCGGAAGCTTCTGCACAGTGGAAAGTTATATAAGACCAAGAGCAATAAGGAGCTACATGGATTCCTCTTCAACGACTTTCTGCTCCTGACCTACATGGTCAAGCAGTTTGCTGTTTCCTCAGGCTCTGAGAAGCTTTTCAGCTCTAAGTCCAATGCCCAGTTCAAAATGTATAAAACGGTAAGTGTCATGTCCCTGGCCCTGGCGTCAGGAGCGTAACGAGGTGTTTCCACCACCTCGAAGACCTCCTTCCTGGCCTGAGCCTTCCTTGTCCCCATGTGACTCTCTTCCCCCGTCTCCAGATGGGTCACTCCCCCTTCGTCACATCCCAGGAAGGAAGGCCCAGTGTCGCGGGGCCCTCACTGCCCTCTGGCCGCTGATGGCCGGACTCCAGCTGTAGGCTCTGGCCTCCTCCCTGGCAAACTTGACATGTAGCCCCCCCACCGCCCCCATCCACGTTCAGCATCAGGTCTCTGTGAAACTGAAGCGGGAGCAGAGTGCTGAGTGACCCTGACCCGTGGGCACTCGGAGCTCCTGTCCCCAGTTCAGGAATCTGATCTGCCCAACATGCTTCTTCCACAAAATGGACACTGTCTCTTTTTCCCTAAGTAGAAGGCTCGAGAAGCCAGCCTCTTCTCTGCTTCTCAGCAAGGCTCTTCAGGGGCACCGGGGTGGCTCAGTGGGTTAAAGCCTCTGCCTTTGGCTCAAGTCATGATCCCAGGGTCCTGGGATCAAGTTCCACATCGGGCTCTTTGCTCAGCGGGGAGCCTGCTTCCCTTCCTCTCTCTCTCTGCCTGGTTGTGATCTCTATCAAATAAATAAAATCTTTAAAAAAAAAAAAAAAAAAGGCTCTTCGGAACAGACAGCGTTCTCTGGAAACATAGGCAGGTGGAGGGTTCTGGCCCATCTCACAGCCTCTGTTTCGGCCCTAACTCTTTCAGCCCATTTTCCTGAATGAAGTCTTGGTGAAACTGCCCACAGACCCTTCCAGCGATGAGCCCGTCTTCCACATTTCTCACATTGACCGGGTCTACACCCTCCGAACAGACAACATTAACGAGAGGTCAGTCAGTCCTGACCACCTGGGACCTGCCTTGAAGCCTGGACGGCTCCCTCCCACTAGCCGCCTGCAGACATGCTCGAGTGCTGCTCCTCCTGCACCCCAGGCTCCCCTGACCAGTCCCGCCCAGCCCCGTCCCACCGGCCAGCCTCGGTGTGGACATGCCGGCTTGCTGCCATCAGCTCAGCCTGTGTCCCTGCCTCGCTCTCTCCTCAAGATCTTCCAAAACGGGAGATCCGGCACCTTGCTTCCTGCTAAAATCCCTCGTGCGGCAGGCCCGGCTCCTTCACTGTGTGTCTCAGCCCAGCCCCATCCCTCCACCCCCCAGGATGTCTGCCCGCTTGGTGTGGAGCGCCGCGCTCCTGCTCTCTGCCCCGCCAGCCACCATCCTCCACGGCCACCTCTGTGATGGCAGACGGGGGCCCGCCCCCTCCTCTGTGCGCCCGCTTCTTTGCTTTCAGGTCGAATGTCCCTCTGTCGTGCTGAATTGCCACTGTGGTGGCGCCCTGCGTCTCCCTCTGGGTGCCAGCACCCTGCCGGTGCCTGGTGTTCTCTAAGCGGTAGCTGCCCACAAATCCCCAGCTTGATCTTCAAGTAGCGAACAAGCCTTTCGGTTGAGCTAACACTCGGTCTGTGATGGGAAACTTGTCAAAGCCGAGGGCGACGCAGGAGGGCCAAGTGAGGGCCGAGCTTTGGTGCTCCTGGCCGAGCCCGGGAGGCGTGCGGGAAAGCCAACCCTACGGCTGTGCTCTGCCTCTCCAGGACTGCCTGGGTCCAGAAGATCAAGGCGGCCTCTGAGCAGTACATCGACACAGAAAAGAAGAAACGGGAAAAAGCTTATCAAGGTACTTGGTGGTGCCCTGGAGGGTTGGAAGCAGCTGCCAGGGGACCCCTGGGAGGGGAACAGGCCCCACTCTCAGGACACAAGCTGCTGCTCCTGCAGAGGGGGCTAAACAGCGACAGCCTGAAGGACAGACTTGCTGGGGGACCAGGCAGTTGTGATCCCGTTGGCTGCTGCTGCCCTCGGGGCCTCCCTGAACCCCCTACCCACCACACAGATGGGGGGCATCCCATGCCAGCCCTGAGACCTCGCTTCTCTTGTGGCAAAGGAAGAAGGTCCTTTGCACAAGCAAGCCCACTTTTGCTTGGTCCGTTTTGCTTCACCCAACGTCACGTCCGTGGCCTGTCTGCCTTCACCCAGCGTCACGTCCGCGGCCTGCCTGCCTTCAGCCCCGCTCCTCCTCTCTCTCCGGGCGCCTGCCCCAGCCCCGTCCACGTCCACCCGTCCGCCTCCATACCCGGGCCCAGATCCCAGGGCTCTCCTCCCCCTCACACGCCGTTCGCCCCACTTGCTGTCCCCGTCGTGTGCAGATGGCTCCCTAACCCATGGCTTCACTCACTCTGAGGTCCCTGCACCCGACGGCAGGAAGTCAGAGCGGCTCCTCTCGTTCTACCCGGAGCCGCCCTCGCCTAAGCTTCTCTGTCCCTCTGCTGTTTCATAAAGTCATGCTGGGCTGCTTCCCTGAGCCCACGCTCCGGACACACCGCGACCTCTCCTGGCCGCCTGCTGGGCTTCGCAGCCCGGCATCTCCCGGGAAGCCCCGGGAATGGCAGTGGTGTCCCCGCCACCCACACTGCAGGCACGCTCTCAGCCCGCACGCTCCCTACTCAGAGGCCACGTCGCGCACCTTCTCTCATTCTCTTCCCTCGTCCTGGTCCTTTCCCGGTGGCGGAGCCCAGTTAAGACCCTCTAACCTCCACCCTGGCACAAGGCCCCCCATCGCCCGTCCCTATCCTTTCCAGAGCATTCTTCTTACAGGACTTAATCTTGCTAAGCGTCTTCCCTGTTGCCTCCCAAATTAAGGGTAAGGTCCTATCCCAGACTCAGGGCAGAGCCCCACCTCTTTCCCTCTGCCTCGCCCCCACCACTGCCTGACCGAACCGCCCTCCTCGGAAGCCCCGCCCGTGCCCGCCCCCAGGCCTCCCCTGTCCAGGCCTCCCCGTCATGTTCCCCTGCTGTAGCTGCAACTCTGTTTTTTTTATTCAGGTTCCCCTTATTTTGTTATATCTCTTGAAAGGTATGTGCATATTGGCTTTTGCTGATTGAATCTTGTTTTAATGTTACTTCAAATGCTTGCTATTGAAGAATCAACGACTGAATGATCTGTAAAGCATATAACGATCTCTTAATTGGTCAAAGACATAAATCAGTTTTTCTGTTAGTTTTGCTTAACATCAATATCTCTACTGTTACGCATTTTCTCTATGTTCAATTCTTTAGACATTTATTACTTACTCTGTGCCAAGCTCTGTGCTAGTCCTAACTGGGCCTTCGAAGATGAGTATGGCCCAGCCCTGTCTTTAAGGGGAACGGAGTGTAAGTGCCACCCTGGAGAGGTTGGCATGGCGGACGGGAACCCCTTGTCGTAAAGTTTTACACGCCCTAAGTTTTGAAAAATCAATAGCTCACAAGCAGACTTTTGTTCATTTTTAAATGCTTGAGAGCAAAACCTGCTTAACTTCATATTTACCAAGATAACCCCGAGTTCCCAGACTCATTCCCCTCTATATGAAAGGGTTTTGAGTACATCCTCAAAATAGAGCAAGGTCTTAAGCTGAAGTGTTTACATGTGACGGAATGACAGTGGGTGGCTAATAGCCTTTGGTACCTGGTAGTGACTTTTTTTTTACCTTGCCATTGACAGCCTCTGTGACGGGGGCGGTCACAGTCCTTTGTCAGACTCCGTTGTCCTGTGTGGAGATGGCAGTTCTCAGCTACCAGATCGCGGAATTGTGCAGTTTAAATAATAAAACTTTTGTAGAGGTCTAGCACGGTGCCTGACACAAAGTATCCAATAAATGTTAGCTGCTTTTAAGTGCTGAACAGATAGAATGTATTATTTTATTACTGTGACCATCGCTAGGCAACAGAGCGTTACTACAAGGCTGCATAAACACAAGCTCTGCAGCGGCCTCTCCTGGAGAGGAAGTTGCGGGACGCGCAGAAGCTGGGGATAATGGGCGCGCAGGGGGCAGAGATGGGGGTCCAGATGGGCCGTGTGCATCCTCAAGGCCGGGTAGGATGCAGACAAGCAGGGAGCACGGACAAGACGCCCCAGCAGGGACACAGCCTGGGCAAAGGCAGAGCAGCCAGACGCTGGTCGGCCAGGCCCAGCACCGTGGCAGGGGCCGCAGGGGAGTGTTAGGTCATCTAGAGAGCTCCGTGTACTCTGTGCCTTACCTGCAGGCTCGGAGAAGAACTTAACCGGGCTTTCCTCCTCTTTTGTAGCTCGCTCGCAAAAGACTTCAGGCATCGGGCGTCTGATGGTGCAGGTCATCGAAGCTACAGAATTAAAAGCCTGTAAACCAAATGGTAAATGCTGCATCCTGTTCAACAGAGGTGGTAACTGCTCTATTCTTTGCTGGTGACTCTTCTGAACGTTGACTAATGGGACACTTTTTAAAAATCACTAAAATGGTCGTGGGACCCATATTATCACCGGTGTGTTTTCCCAGTAAGTTCCAGTGCCTCCCTCCTCCGCGCTCCTGAACGGAAGCCACACGGACACTTGCCCGGGCTCATGGGAGGCAGCTGGGACACGGGAGCCCGCACGGGTGCTCCAGGCTTGTGCTGCTGTCGGTACTGGGCACACGGAGACTGCCGGGCAGACCTGGGCCCCCAGGGTGACTGCCGATCCCGTGGTCTGGGTCCTGCTTCTGCTCAGGGAAGGTGCCGTTGTCCTTTATTCTACTCACACAGGCCACATGCGTCCTTGCTTTGTTTTT
The DNA here is from genome assembly GCF_022355385.1 of Mustela nigripes. Classification (NCBI taxonomy): domain Eukaryota; kingdom Metazoa; phylum Chordata; class Mammalia; order Carnivora; family Mustelidae; genus Mustela; species Mustela nigripes. The sequence goes on along the minus strand of NC_081563.1, from coordinate 18,178,568 downwards.
TGTTCAGGAAAGAGCAATCCATACTGTGAAATCAGCATGGGCTCCCAGAGCTATACCACCAGGACCCTGCCGGACACGCTCAATCCCAAGTGGAACTTTAACTGCCAGTTCTTCATTAAGGATCTCTACCAAGATGTGCTGTGTCTCACCATGTTTGACAGAGACCAGTTTTCACCGGATGGTACGGTATAACTCGACCAGGGAACCCAGGGTTTCCCCAGTACTCCAGAATCTGGGTTCTAGGTCCAGGGTACTTGGCTTCATTTTTACCCCATGACACCTAAGGAAAAGGACAGGGGCCCATGGGGAGAAGCAAGGCTGGGGAGGGGGATTCTCCCCGGGGTAAAGGGTGCCCTCCGGAGTGTTGCCTTAGAGACCCCAGTCCCTCCCTACAGAGTAGCAGAGCGCTGCTCCCCGCACCCCCTGAGTGGCTGATGCCTCCTCTGACTGTAGAGACCTGGAGCCCAACGAGGCAGTCTCCTCCCACACACCCCCGTTGTGCACACAGTCGCAGTGACAGCCACTGAGTTGGATCTGAAAGCTATAAGAATGTCTTCAGATACTCCTAGTAGTTCTCTTTAACGACTTTTATAAAGAAGGAACATTGACTCTGGCATGTCTTTTCACCAGATTTCCTGGGTCGTACTGAGGTTCCAGTGGCAAAAATTCGCACAGAACAAGAAAGCAAAGGCCCCACAACCCGCCGACTCCTGCTGCACGAGGTCCCCACGGGGGAGGTCTGGGTCCGCTTTGACCTACAGCTTTTTGAGCAAAAAACTCTCCTGTAGAGGGCTCAGGGATCTGCCCAAAAGGCCAGGGCTAGAGCCAGACGGCCGGCGCTGCACCTGGGCCGGAGGAGCACCGCGGCTTCATCCATCACGGGCCACGCGCGCCGGGGCTATTTTCTTGCACACTAAATTGCTAGCAATCTATGCAACCATGATCTTTCCTATAAATAAACCAAACCCATAGCACAGTGCCTTGTATTAGTGTTAACATCTCTGGCTGTGTTTAGATGCCAGGGTTTCCATTTTCAGGGCTATAAAAAGTATTAAGTGGAAATGAGGCATCAGAACACTGGACACTGTCCCGTGGTTGAATGTACCCAGGGTGGGTGGTTTTGGTGACACTGTAGCCATTCCCTGCCGGGGGGCCCGGGGCGGGGGTCAGGGGGGTGGTGCTGTGCCGGGCCACAGGCGCTCAGGAGGTGGAGGACTGTGGAGAAGCGCCGCCACCTTGGCGCAGGCACAGCCTCCTGCTGACGTCGGTCTACTCTCTGCACTGAATGAAAACACAAACTTGATCATTTTGTTCCCAACTAGATTTTATCATCTCTGCTGAGACAATAGAGTTTGAAATATAAAGGGGAAAGCTTGATTTACTTTAAATACTGTGAACTCTAATGATATGGAAATATTTTTCAACTTTAATTTTCTGAAGTATAAATTATTTATGTAAATTCCTTGTTTTGCCTATTTCATAGGACATGCATCTTTAAGCTTTATCATCGCCAATATGTACAGAAAGAATAAAAATATGTTTATGAATGTAACTTCTTTCAAAGTTTGACTGATTTATGTTCCACCTGAAAGGCTCTTAAAAGGTTAAGTTTCAATGGCTCAGTCGGTTAAGTGTCTGCCTTTGACTCAAGTCATGATCCCAGGGTTCTGGGATCAAGCCCCACACTGGGCTCCCTACTCAGCTGGGAGCCTGTGCCTCCCTCTCCTGCTCCCTCTGCTTGTGGTGTCCTGCTGGCTATCTCAAATAAATAAAATCTTTTAAAAAAAATTAAAAGGTAACTTCAGGGGTTGCTGGTAATGAAACCAAATTTTCCTTCTACAACAGTGGCAAAACCAATGGCGGCGTGGGGGTGGGGTGTGCCTGGGAGATCCTGCAGCCTCGTCTTAACTCCTACTTGCTCTAGGACTCTGGTCCATTCACCTGCTGTTTCTGGGGCGTGGTCATCTTAGGGGGCTAGACTGCTGACCTCTGTGGGAGCAAGACCCTTCTGAGTCCTTCTGCTTGCCAGGTGAGCAGGAACCTCAGGGGTAACTTGGGACTCCAGAAAATGCACAAACATTAAACCTCCTGAGCAGGCCCCTCGGAGGGGCCCTCTCGCAGCCCCCTTCCCCTTCCCTGTCCTGTCAGAGCCACATACGCACCGTTGGAGCTGCTTATTTGGGCTCTGGAGTTTGGAGTATGAAATTTGTTTTGAACATTGATAAAAATAAGGTCTTACCCACTAAATCCAGGACTCGTGAGTGCAGCAGGACCAACAACTGACTTTTGGAAAGAACCACACAGGCTGGGGGAGCCCTCATTCTCAGGGAGCTGGAAGAACAGGAAAGGTCCAGGTGTCCCTCCAACACAGCCCCCACTTCTGTCTCAACATAATCACTGAGCAAAAAAAAAAAAGGCTAGAAAACATAATTCAGAATATTCAAGTAAAAAAAATCATCGTTCTAGGTATTAATCCTGGGCACTGACTTGTTACAACTTAGATGTAAAAGAAATATGGCCCAGTGTCAACAAAGGAGACCCCACTCAACATCTGAAACCAAAACAACTGGATGCATCAATTAAGGCAAAGTTTGGCTGGTCAGGCACAGCCTCCCTGATCTAGAGGGTCTCCCTTAGGGTCTTGGGAAGCAGATATATAGGTCAGTGTCCAAGTCTGCCTCTGCCTGGACTTCTAAAGCCTGAGACGCTCACTGGTGGGTCCGGCTGGTTTGAAACCAGTTCTTGGGTTACTTCTGACCTGACCTACAGAATAATCTTTTTCCCAGGGTGGTGGGGACTTGCATTCTCACTGGGATGAGCTAGGGCCAGAGCCATCTCTCCGGGTCTGCATACGTCAGAATTCTCTTCAGATTCAGAGCAGGAGCCTAGAGGATGTGAGTCAGATAACTTCTCTGAAACTCTGGAGGACATTCGATGTCTGTATTCCCAGCAACGCCAGTCACTTGCTTTGACCTGGGGATGCAGCTCTGCCTCTTAAGAAATCAAGTTCTCTCCTGACTGAATCGTGAGCTTGATTTTCTGAAGGGCGAGGGAACGGGCTACGCCTTTAGATTCCTTGCATCCCCCAGGGAAGGACTGAGCGGACCCGAGGGATGCCCAGCAACCCCTACCCCACCGTCCGTGCCCTTCAGGATCAGGACACTGTGGCACACCAACCCGCAGGATAACCACCCTCTGAAAGGGACCCGAATCCTGACCAGTCTGACCGACGTTATGGGGAGAGAAGCGCTCTGGTGAGCAGACCAGTGCTTTGGCACCGGAGGGCCTGGACTTGGAATCAAGAACGCTGCTGCTTTCGACGATGCAGCGGACCTTGAACAAGTTCCAGAACCCCTCTGAGCTTCATGTAACAGGAGCTACTACTACTATCTTACTGTCAAAGCTTCTACGTGAGTAAAACGCCTCACCTGGTTCACAACAGGAGCTCAATAAACGGTAACCATTCCTGTGTGCTTATGTCTCGCAGTATCTGGAGAGAGAAACCCCGTCGCAGCATTCTAATTGTTGCACAGACACCACAAGCTAAAGCGCGGCGGAGCTTTACTGCCAGGGGCGTCCCTGCAGACGGCGCGGTTCCGGGCAGCCTCACCCGAGCCCCAGCGGCAGGGAGGCCAGGTCCGCCCCAGGACCAGGCCGTGCCCCGCACCTATGCTGGCCTCCCCCGGCCGCCGCCCGAGCATGGTCTGTGCTGTCCGGTTCCTCCAACCTATGAACAGAGGGAAGCGCTGAGTGTAGGGTAGGGAAGGGGGCTGCCGGGCAAGGACGAGGCCTCGGAGGATCCTCAGAGGATCCCACCCAACACTCGACCCTCCTGCCTGAGCTGGGACCTCCCAGGCAGCCCTCTCCTCACCTCTCCCCTGCTCTCGGGCTTCTGCCGTGCTCAACCAACGCTCAGCCCAAGTCCTGGGTCTTTGGACTCCACACCGTACTAACCTTCCTGTGGTGGGACAGAGAGAACCAGCTCCCCACAAAACACTCGCTCCCTCTGCCATTGTGCTCAGAGCAGAGAGGGGCTACTCTTCCCCGCACCAGCCCCCCTGTGGTTGGGGACAGCCATGTGACTGGTCCTCACAGGTCGGAACGTGTGAGACCCGGCCCACCTACCCTCCCAGGGGGGCACTGCTGCATGGCCTCTTCCCTCTTCAGGTGGACAGGAATGAGTTCCCCAAGGCAACCTTGGAACCTGGGCACTAAAAGGTTCCCTCAGACAGAGGACGGCATGGAAGAGGGACAGCCTGCCAACCTACCCCGTTCCGGTACCTGAGCGAAAAATGAACTTCTGTCGTGTGTAGACCACATTCCAGTTTGGGGCTCTTTTGGTAACAGCAGTCAGGCTTCCCTGCCAGAGGGCAGAGCTGACCAGTCCCGTTCAGGACTATGGGGCTTGGCTCTCAGAATGATCCACAGAAGACATTGCTGACGGGGGCCCTGGGTGGCTCAGTTAGTTAACCAGCAGCCTTCGGCTCAGGTCATGATCCCAAAGGCCTCACATCAAGTCCCACATCCAGCTCCCTGTTCAGTGGGCAGTGTGCGTCTCCCTCTGCCTCTCCCCCTGCTTGTGCTGTCTCTCTCTCTCTCTCCTCTCTCTCTCTCAAACATATAAAATCTTTTTTTAAAAATTGCTGAGGAAAGTGTTATGGAAGCAACCATATAAGGAGAATCCATTTCTGAGAGACCAGGGAAAACAACAGGATAGGGTAGGACTTGGATCACAAAACATCTAACAAGATTTTCATGCTCAAGAAAACTAGTCCCTCGTCCTGCGTGTGCTGGAGGCGAGAGCGGGGCAGTTGGTGAACACACAGATGCACGGCCCTGCAGACAGTCCTGAACCCCTTACAGTTCCCAGGCACCTGGAAGCCTCCTCACGCTCGGGCACTAGGATACAGGATGTGGGAAGATGAGACAATGAGAGGGAAGATGTGCCAGGCAGATCGTGAGCTCGCGATAAGAAACCTGTTTGTGGAAAATGCTTACATAAAAAATAACTTTCGTGTAGCTAAACCATCATTTGGCCTAATTTTTAGTATAAATTTCATTTCAGAAGATTCCCACCTGTTGTGACTACACTCAGGAGAACAAATTGGTTTGGTCTGGGTTGGATGTGTAAATGGTAGAAAAACGGCGGAAGAGCAAAAACTCCAGAAAAAATTGAGGAGATCTCAGAGGGCAGAACTCTGTGGCCAGAGTTTCTCTCATCTTGTATGGGCACAATCTGTCCCCCCAAAAGCAGGGTCCAGGCTTCCCTAATATGCTCCTTCTCTGAGTTTCCAGACCCCAGGCTCCCTGCCAGAGGCTGTCTGATCTGTGCAGCAGCACAAAGCCCAGAGGCAAACCCATCGATTCTCGTGCATTAAATGAAGCCTCTTCTGCATCCTTTCTCTCACTCCCTTCCTGGGCTCCAGCCTTCTCTGCCCTGGGGGAGCCATGGGAGAAGGCGGGCTCTGTCCACGGCTCAGATGCCACAATCAATGTCTGCTGTCTCGTGCACGCGGCAAACCTGGGCCATCCCCGCCCTGCTCCCCCCAGATCTTTTCCCCTCACCACACAGTTCTTCTCGTCCCTTTTATTCTCCTGGCTGAGCTTCGAGGGATGAAACTTCCTTTCAAAAGCCTCTGACTTGGGCCGGTGGTCTTGTTCTCTTTATCAGGCAGACATTTGTTTTCTGAACAGGTAAGTTTTTCACAACTGCAAAGAAAAGCAGGAGGAAAAAAAGTATCTCAATTCCATATAAACAGAATTGTATTATTCAATATTTGTCTGAAAATTAATTTTGCAAACTCACATCACTTAGTGGCTGTCCATCAATTGTCCATCAATAGGTCTGCCGCACCCACACCCCTGCTAGCACAACAATTAGACAGTCATGTGACCCTTCTCTGCCTATGCCCAAGGTACCTGGTCCAGGGTTTCGGGCCCCACAGTTATAAGTGAGACAGGACAGCTTTCAGGCAGTCCTAGAGCACCCAAACCAGAAACTCAGGTAGGCCCAATGCATCCATTTTCCAGCACATGCACAAGAAAGCAGAGAAAGCCAGTGCGCAGAGAAAGCCAGTGTGCAGACTTGGGATCTAAGTCCTACCCTATCCTATTGTTTTCCCCAGTATGCAGAGAAAACTTTGTGAAGCAGGTTCACAAAGAAGCTCTGATGAAAGCCACAAAGTCCCAAAGAGGAAAGGACATGGCTGTCAGTCCTTTCGCAGCCTGGCTGTCCTCATGAGCCCTACAGTCTGAATGTTTGTATCCCCCCAAAATTCCTATGTTGAAACCCAGCCCCCAATGTGATGGGATTAGGACGTAGGGCCTTTGGGAGGTGATTAGGTCATGAGGTCAGAGCCCTCGTGAATGAATGCCCCTATAAAAGAGGCCCTAGAATGTTCTCTCACCCACTTATCCACGTGAGAACACAGCAAGAAGGTGCTGCCTAAGAACCAGGAAGTGGGCCCCCATGAGATACCGAATCTGCCAGCACCTTGATCTTGGACTTCTGAGCCTCCAGAACTGTAAGAAATAAATTTCTGTTGTTTATTTGTATTTTTTAGTATTTTGTATTTATTCATTTGAGACACAGAGAGAGCACAAGCAGAGGGAGAGGGAGAACCAGACTCCCCACTGAGCTGGGAGCCCGACATGGTGCTTGATCCCAGGACTTAGAGATCATGACCTGAGCTGAAGGCAGACGCTTAACTAACTGAGCCACCCAGGCGCCCAAATTTCTGTTGTTTATAAGGCCCCCAATCTCTGGTATTCTGTTGTAGCAGCCAAATGGGCTGAGACACTGACTGTAACTTCATAATAGACCAGTGCTCTCTAACCTACCAAGGCTCCTCCCACACCCCCTGCTGGTTTTTTTTCTGACTTAAGAAGGATTCTGCTTTTTGTAATCAAACTGTCTCTGACTAACACAGCCACCTTTTCTTTAAGTACTTGTCTTATTTTATTGAGCAGCCATGTGGAGGCACCTCCGGGTATGTCCTGCCAGAGGATCTCCCCAGGGCTGCCCCCATTCCTGCCCTGGGAACCCCAGGCCTATCTCGGCATCTAAGCCGCCTTCTTCCTTCCTTCCTTCATTCAACAAGATTTACTCATCCTCGACTGCATTCCAGCTCTGTGCTGGGGACACCAAGATAAAGACGACACAGTCCCTGCCCTCAAGGGGCTTGCTGGGGTAGGAAAAGGCAGATGGAGGGCCTGAGAATGCCCTCTACTGTCTGGATTGGGATGGTCAGGAATGAAAAGAAGAAGCAAAGGCATGAACCAATGTGGCAGTGCAGGCAGTTGTAACTGTGCTGACTCGACCCAGATATTTCTGTAGTTTAGGAAAGGGATTTTTTAGATGAAGACAGAAAGGGTGGCAGAGTCCAGACAGCACCTAATGTGCTGTCTGGACTTTACTGTAAGGGTTATGGGAAGCCACTGGAAGGTTTTCAGTGGAGAGGGGTGATCACTTCAGAGAGAGACCTCTGGCTGCAAGGTGGAAAATTCACTCGAGGACGCCAGACTAAAGGGCTGACAGCCACTTAAGGAACCAAGGAGCAAGAAAGTGGGGGGTTGAAATAAAGCAAAACAAAGCCTTTGTCTCACTGAGGGATAAGGAGTTACATAATTATTAATGTTTAAATTAAAATTGTTCAAATGTATAACGAAGCCAAGAAAGCAGAAATAAAACATAAAATTTCTAAATCAGAAGAGGAAACAGAACGCAGACTGTTCGTTCCAGAAAAACTCAGGGTGAGAGACTAAAAGGAAATATCAGGAGAACATAACAGGACTTCTATTTTTTGTGTAGAACTTACAAGTTTGCACAGGCCAACACTCCTGCTACAACAACTAGAAAAAGAGAATGTTTTACCACGACTTCCTAGGGAAAAAAATTCCCAATTTTAAAGTTATTGAACAACTTCAGAGAGGAGAGAACTCTTTTAGAATGAGCTGGCCAGGGACGCCTGGGTGGCTCAGTTGGTTAAGCAGCTGCCTTCGGCTCAGGTCATGATCCCAGCATCCTGGGATCGAGTCCCACATCAGGCTCCTTGCTCCACAGAGAGCCTGCTTCTCCCTCTGACTCTGCCTGCCATTCTGTCTGCCTGTGCTCGCTCTCGCTCTCTCTCTGACAAATAAATAAAAAATAAAATCTTAAAAAAAAAAAAAAAAAAAAAAGAAAGAACTGGCCAACCTCCCCCTAAAAAAAAAAAAAAAAAAAAAACTTAAAAAAAAAAAAAAGATAAAAAAAAAAAAATAAAAAAGAATGAGCTGGCCATCTCTGGCTATTTTCTCTGCTGAGGGAATGTGCCGACCTCAGGTGGCAGGGGAGGGACTGATTCCTCCACGGTCCCAGCATATCTTTGGTGAATTTCTTCTCCCAGGCCTGGTTGCTATCTTGGCAGGTGGGTAGTTAACCTTGTTCTCAACATCTTCCTCCCGGTGGTAGGCACATGGGAGATAGGATCCCCCAGGGTGGGAGAGGGAGACCCTTCAGGCCCTGAGCTTTCCCCAAACCTCTCAGAAAAAGAACCAAATGCAATGCTAAAGCTATAAAAATAGAACACCTGAAGATAACTCACTGATGGGTTTAACAAGAGATTATTAGACACAACGGAAGAGATAATTAGTAAAATATCTAGAATCAAGTATAAAGTAACAACAACAACAACAACAAAAGATGGAAAATAGGGGTGCCTGGGTGGCTCAGTGGGTTAAGCCTCTCTGCCTTCGGCTCAGGTCATGATCTCAGGGTCCTGGGATTGAGGCCCGCATCAGGCTCTCTGCTGAGTCAGGAGCCTGCTTCCCTCCGTCTCTGCCTGCTTCTGCCTACTTGTGATCTCTCTCTCTCTCTCTGTCAAATAAATAAATGAAAATAAAATAAAATAAAGTGCAGACCAGAGCCCGCCTAGCTAAAACATGCCACATTCAGGCCTGGGACCAAACATGCCCACAACAGGCAAAGAGAGCCTCTGGAAATGACTAGCCTACAGCATAAAGTGGTCAAGACAAAAGAGCAGAGTATACACAGCACACGGTGGAGACACTTCTGGAGGTGCCAGGCCCTGGGGAACAGGAAACACTACACAGCAGGGCACCACAGACCTCTTCTTCACAAGACCATCACCCTCAAGAACAGGAGACGTAGCTGACTTTCCTCACATACAGAAATAAGCAGAGTCTTAGATAAAATAAGAAGACAGAGGAATTTGTCCCAAATAAAAGAACAGGACAAGGCTACAGCCAAAATCTAAGCATAAGTAACATGGCTGATGGAGAATTTAAAGCATGGATCATAAGGTACACTCTGGATCTGGGAAAACAATGGAGATATCTGTGAAACCATTAACACAGAGATAAGAAATAACATGGCAGAGATAAAGCACTCAATGAACACAATGAAACACACACTTGATAAAATGAATAGCAGGCTGGAAAAGCGGAGGAATGAATTACTGACCTGGAAGACAGAGTAATGGAAAGTAATCAAGCTGAACAAGTATAATGCTAAGTGAAGTAAGTCAGAGAAAGACAAATACCATAGGATTTCACTTACACGTGGAATTTAAGAAACAAATGAGCAATGTGGGGGAAAAGAGAAAGGGAGAGAGACAACCCAAGAAACGGACTCTTAACTATAGGGAACAAACTGATAGCTACTAGAGGGGAAGTGGGTTAGAAGATGGGCTAAATAGGTGATAGGGATTGAGGAGTGCACTTGTCAGGATGTGTACTGGGTGATTAAAATACTTATTAAAAAATAAAAATTCTGTGGGAAAAAAATCTTTGAAGTGGTTATCATAGGAAGAAAAATAGATAAAATCAACTATTAGTAACACCTACTAGAAAATTTGGTTAGTGCACTGGGATGAGATTTTACTTTTTTATTTTTAAGGATTTTATTTGTTTGTTTTTATGTGGGAGAGAGCACAAGAGCAGGATGAGGGGCAGAAGGAGAAGCAGGCCCCCCGCTGAGCAGGAAGTCCAAAGTGGGGCTCAATCCCCACCTCTGGGATCATGATGTCAGCCAAAGGCAGGGACCAGCTTTTGAAAGCGGGGTGCTAGGGACCATCAGTTAAGCATCTGCCTTCAGCTCAGGTCATGATCCCACGATGCTGGGATGGAGCCCCCCCATCAGGCTCCCTGCTCGGTGGGAGTCTGTTTCTCCCTCTCCCTCGACCCCACCCCCTTGCCTGTACACACATGTATTTTCTAAGTTAATAAAATATATTTTTTTAATTAATTTTTAAAAAGTGGGGTGCTATCCTACAGCTATGAATGGATTTTCTTATCAATTCCTATATGTTGGGCTGTGGCTTAGTCATCAGATGTCTGCCTTCAGCTCAGGTCATGAGCCCAAGGTCCAGGGATGGAGCCCCACACCCAGCTCCCTGCTCAGCGGGAAGCCTGCTTCTCCCTCTCCCACTCCCCCTGCTTGTGCTCCCTCTCTCACTGTGTCTTCTATCAGATAAATAAATGAAATCTTTTTTATAAAATGGTATATCCTTTCCTAGAGGAAGATTAAAAAAAAAAAAAAAAAACTAAGCTAAATCAACACTCTTATAGTCAACTCCAGTCACTCTTGAGGTAGGCAATCACCGGACAATTACAAGTCTCTAAAAACAAAGCCAGTACAAGAAAATCAACTTTGAGGGTCCTACTACAGTGTGTACGTAGTAAGCTAAGTCCGTCTGAAGCATTCCACCTTATTTTACAAGGAGTAAGGACGCATGAATACTGTCAATCCACGTAGCAGAAGAAGAGTACATGTCATCTGTCTCCCTTCAGGACATTTCACTGAGCCGCGAGTGGCTTACTGGAGGGAGGGCCGCCCAGAGAGACGCGACATACTCTGTCAAGAAACGCGTCGCATCCCTGCATCGGCTCATACATACTTGCCGACGCCATCCTGTGCCACAACCCAGTGAGCTCCTGTCCTCAAGGATCTCTCGGTCTAGAATAGAAGGTCATACACAGTGACAAACTAGTCACGAACGGGATCAGCCCAGGACGCTTTAGGAGCACGAGGCAGCATCTCTGGGTGGCCTGGCGGTAAGAGCGCTCTTCAGAGCCACGCATACTTTGTTAATGACTTCTTTTTTTTTTTTTTAAGATTTTATTTATTTATTTGTCAAAGAGGAAGAGAGGGAGAGACAGCACACAAGCAGGCAGAGAGGCAGGCAGAGGCAGAGAGAGAAGCAGACTCCCTGCTGAGCAAGGAGCCCAATGCGGGACTCGATCCCAGGATACTGGGATCATGACCTGAGCTGAAGGCAGCGGTTTAACCCACTGAGCCACCCAGGCGTCCCATTGTTGATGACTTCTAATACCAGGTGGCTACTTTGGCTACACAGGAGTAAAAACTGGAAACTACATCTCAAAATTTTGTGAAATTTTAACTCTACATTGGTGAGTTTGAAACGTGAAGTTTCATTACCAGCCCAACTACTGGTTCTCTGGGCAAACTTCCCGGCACCTTCCTTCCACAGAAAGGAGCTCTGCCTCTTGGGCCAGTGCCCCCTGCACCATGACACCTGCACACCCCACTGCATTTGCTGTCATGTCTCCCTCCTGGGCTTCCAGTTTGCTGAATGGAAGTGGAGGAACACACACATGTAAATTCCCCAGTAGGTGAAATTACTGTGGGCTCCTGTTCTAAAACTCAGAGGAAATGCTTCTGTCGATTTTTAAATGAATACAGAGTAATTACAAGACTTCGAAAATGACTAGGTTCTCCCCCAACCCCAGAGCTTCTAAGAATGAAAGAATGAATGATTGAATCTTACTTACCTTTGATAATTTGGGTCCTTTTTTGTCATGTAAAAAGTCCTGCATACTTTAGGATCACAAAGGTCTCCAAATACAATTTACTTTAGAAAAAAACAAAAATACACCTAAGAGCAAATCACGTCGTACAGCGGTGTTTTGCAAGATTCAAAAATGTGAAATGCTTTATTCTGCTTTCATATAAACTTATAGATTCAAAGGGTAAGAAGGAACCTGAGAAGTAATTTAGATGGCACTGACAGCCCACTACCTTCCGAGAGAAGTAATCATCAAGCTTTAGTCTGATGTCCTCAACTAGCCTTAGCCTGAGAACTCCCTGCTCCATCAGGAAAGCACTTTGGTCCTTCTAACCACCGGTTTGTCCTCAGACTGAGCTGAAATCCGCCTTGTCACTGCCCCGGGGCAGATACTAGTTCTCTAGCAGGAGCACCGCAAAATTCATCTATCCATCACCCACATGCCAGCCTTTTAAATATTTAAAGTTCTCATTCCCTCTCCTGTCCTCTCTTCCTCGGGCTCAGTTACCCCGTACCCCTTCCCACTTTGCCTCCCTTGAAGTGTCATCAAGCCTCCACCCTCTTCTAAAGGTTCCGCAACTGGTGATGGTCCCCTCTATAGTGTGAATCCGGAGTGACAGGAGAGCAAGGGGGGACTTTGATGCTTCCCACTCCAAGTACCACCTCCCTTCATACAGCCCGAGAGTCCAGATGTTTTCTTAGAAGTCTGCTCCCACAGTCCACTCATACTGATTTTACAGTCATTTAAAACCATGCACACTGGGCGCCTGGGTGGCTCAGTGGGTTAAAGCCTCTGTCTTCGGCTCAGGTCATGATCCCAGGGTCCTGGGATCGAGTCCTGCATCGGGTTCTCTGCTCAGCGAGGAGCCTGCTTCCCCGTCTCTCTTCGCCTGCCTCTCTGCCGACTTGTGATCTCTGTCAAATAAATAAATAACATCTTTAAAAAACAAACAAACAAAAACCATGCACACTAATGGGCGCCTGGGTGGTTCAGTCGGTTGAGTGTCAGCCTCTGGCTCAGGTCATGATCTCAGGATCCTGGGATTGAGCCCTGAACCAGCGTCCCTGCTTAGCAGGAGGTCTGCTTCTTCTACTCGCTCAGCCTCTCCCAACTCCCTTATGTGCTTTTGCATGCTCTCAAATAAATAAATGCTGCTCTCTCAAATGAATAAAATCTTTAAAACAAAACAAAACCTCATATTTCAACACATGCTTTTTTTTTCTTTTAAGATTTTATTTATTTATTTGAGGGAAACCTGGGTGGCTCAGTCGTTAAGCATCTGCCTTTGGCTCAAGTCATGATCCTAGAGTCCTGGGATCGAGTCCCACATCGGGCTCCTTGCCCAGTGAGGAACCTGCTTCTCCCTCTGTCTGCTGCTCCCCATTTGTGTCCTCTCTTTCTCTCTCTGACAAATAAACAAAATCTTAAAAGAAAAAAGATTTTGTTTGTTTATTTGAGAGAGAGAGAGACAGAGCATGAGCTAGGTGAGGGGCAGAGGTACAGACTCCCCCACTAAGCTGTGAGCCCAACTCAGAGCTCAAGCCCAGGACCCTGAGATCATGATCTGAGCTAAAGGCAGATGCTTAATCAACTTTCTGGGCACAATTGTAATACTGTGCACTTTGGTTCTGACACTGAGCTCTGCCCCTTAGAGTGCTTAGGAAGAAGTATTTAATGGTCACATCCAGAAATTTTGCTCAGCAAATAAATACTCTGACATTCCAGGAAAACTACTCTAGATCTATAGTAAATGCCTAGAAATCTAGGCAGACCTAAATTCCAAAGGAGGATCCTGACCTCAAAGCTAAAACAGAAAAAAATCTTTAAAAGCAGCAGTCAAAATGTTATTGTTTTGTAGAGCCAAACTGAAGAACAGTGTATAGAAACCAGTGGTCCCTCCCAACTCAACAGCCATGAAGTCCCTTTCTCCCTTGCCCTCTTGCTACTCAAGAGATTGGAAAGCCACACATTCTCTTTCCTGGCCCTCCTTCTAGCTAGCTCTTGTGATGTGACCCAGTTATGGATAATGTGACCTAAGCGGAAATCTGCTAGGAGCTTCTGGGTACTCCTTCTGCTTCCAGATCAAAGGATCAGTTGTAAGAAAAGGGTATGCTGGCACCATTCCTTACCCCTTCTTCCTTCTTGAGCATAGATCTAACACCTGAAGCTGTGAGTAACCAAGTGTGCTTACAAATGTAAGAATGAGGGGTGCCTGGGTGGCTCAGTGGGTTAAGCCTCTGCCTTCAGCTCAGGTCATGATCTCAGGGTCCTGGGATTAAGCTCCACGTCAGGCTCTTTGCTCAATGGGGAGCCTGCTTCCCTCTCTCTCTCTCTCTCTGCCTGCTTTTCTGCCTACTTGTGATCTCTCTCTCTCTGATTCTCTCTGTCAAATAAATTAATTAATTAAATTAAATCTTCAAATGTAGGAATGATGAGGAAAAAACTGAAAATATTAAGGATAGCAGCAAAGAACTACAGGAAAAAACCAGGGTGACTAACATTGTTTTGCTGTCAGAAACCATCATAAGACCACCTAACCCTCAACTTCTTAGTTAAAAATAAATTTCCTTAGGATTTAGGCTACTGCTATTCTCTTTATATTTACCTAAAAACATTCCTGATAAATCTAGTTCCAAGTAAATATTTCTATTTCCTCCTTCTGAAACCCTAAGTTTAAAAATATAGTAGTATTATAATATAATAGTATTATAATTCCATGAATTCATCATAAATACAAAAATAACACTAGGACTGTTTGCATAACCAGTGAAAATGTTGGCTTGACTCCATAAATTATACTTTATTTAAAAAAAAAACCCTTTTATTGGTGTTCTGTAAAAAATATTCAAAATTCTCTTTCATTTTTTTCCAACTGTCGGTATGAAATTACTTTGTCTATAATTCTCTGAAAAGGCTGTGCAACATTTTTCAACCCATTTCTTATGTAACATCTCTTTTCTTCTTTGCTTAAAAATATGTATCTAATCTCTAATCAGAGGATACAAGGAAAACACATTATTAAGAAGTTTTCCACTTATTGGGGTGCCTGTGTGACTCAATGGGTTAAGCCTCTGCCTTTGGCTCAGGTCATGATCCCAGGGTCCTGGGATCGAGCCCCACATCGGGCTCTCTGCTCTGTGGGGAGCCTGCTTCCCCCATTCACTCTGCCTACTTGTGATCTCTGTCTGTCAAATAAATAAATAAAATGTTTTTAAAAGTTTTCCACTTACCTTCATTTGAATAAAGCAAAAAACACTTGCTCCCACTCCTAAGCCCTCAATATTTTCAGGTTGCAAGGTCCGAGCATGAGATAACAGAAGAACACAGTGAAGTTCAGGAAGAAAACATGAGAGCAAAGGGCAGGAGGAACCCAGGGAAAGTTCTAAACTAGAAGTATGTCTTCAGGTTACACCACAGCCAAACCATTCCTAACTCACCCAACTCCTGCTTCCTTCTAAGGATGTCAGAGCTTTCCTGTCACCCACGGCATGGCCCCAGGCTTCATCATCAGTAAAGTCTACAACAAAATTGGTAGAGTAAGAAGGGCACTAGACCTGCCCCAGCACCACTCTATGAATCTACACAAGGAGACCAATCCCATCTACCTCTTTTGATGTGCAAGTGAGAATATATGTGAACTTCCTTTATAAATTACAAACATCAAAGGACCATTTTAACACCAAATTTCAATCTCTCTCATTAAAATTAAAACTTCTTTGGGGTGTGCGTGGGGCTCAGTGGGTTAAGCATCTAACTCTGGGTTTGGCCTTGGTTCCTGATTTCTTGGGTTGTGAGACTGAGCCCCTCCTGCAAGGACTCTGTGTGCTTCAAGATTCTCTCTCTCTAGAATAAACAGATCTTTCTTTAAGTTTATTGGGGTGTTTGTGTGGCTTAGTCGGTTAAGTGTTCAACTCTTGATTTCAGCTCAGGTCATGATCTTAGGGTCCTGAGATCCAGCCCAGCATCTGGCTCCACGCTCAATGCGGAGTCTGCTTGAGACTCTCTCCCTCTGCCTTTCGCCCCCACTCACACTCTCTCTCTCTCTCTCTCTCTCGCTCTCTCCAAAATAAACAAATCTTGGGGCACCTGGATAACAAGCATCTGCCTTAGGGTTGTGATCCCTGAGTCTTGGGATTGAGGCTGACATTGGGTTCTCCACTCAGTGGGGAGCCTGCTTCTCCTCTGCCTCTGCCTGCCACTCCCCCAGCTTGTGCGCGCTCCCCCCCCCCAAATAAATTTTTAAAAATTTTTTAAATAAATAAATAAATCTTTTAAAAAATGTATCCCTCCTTCCCTTTGCCCCTCCCCCTCATACTCTCTTAAAAAAGAAAGGAAGGAAGGGAGGAGGGAGGAAGGAAGGAAGGGGAAGGAAAGGCGAAAGAAAGAAAAAATGAAAGAAAGAGAAAGAAAGAAAGTCCTTTACATTTATTAATTTCATAGTAACTCTCAGGACTGTTTGGTCATTACCCTTAAATACCATTTCGGGTGGTTTTACGTAGCCCCATTGTGATGTGGGAACATATGAGAAAGAGATTTCGTTGGAGTCAGAGAGAATTTCTATTCAATACCAGAACACAGAGGGGAAGCAGTTAGAACAATCTCTCAGATCCCTTACGGGCAGATCTAGGAATCCTGACCTCTGAGCGAGCCAGCAAGGAGCTGGGCAATCTCAGATAAACAAATCAGAGGAGGCTCCTTCTCCCAGCAGAACGAGTCTCTGTGACACAGTAACATCCTCTTGGCCACGCACCACTCTTGTTTACCTGGACACTTAGAATCCACAGCCTGTAGCCAACTCTCACCTTGGCAACGTAATTTCCTCTAAATAATATTGCACGGACAGCTTCATCAATGTCTTCTCTAGCTAATGCCTAAAATTATAGAATTGAGTATTTGGATGTAAATCCTGAAGAAACCAACCAGAATCACAAAACCCATTGTATTTTACCAATAGTTTTACTGTGTATCTACTGCCTGTTACCTCAAAGACTATTTTATAACTTTTTATTAAGGCAATTTTCAAACATGATTCTCTGTGAACCCATCACCCAGGTTCAATAATTATCAACTCAGGGAGTCAATCTTACTTCATCTATATCCCTGCTCACTCTCCCCGGCCTCCCTACCCAGATTAACTGAAACAAATCTCTTACACGTCATACCATTAAATCATATTTTTGAAGTACTGAGAAAGCTTACTAATTAAAGGGATCCTCTATAAAATGAATCCTCTTTTCAGGCATTCATTGGGTATGTTTTAAAGGGCCCTTGAAGTTTCTGACTTCTGCTGGTTCTCTTTATAAGTCAAAACCTCTTTTTAAGTAAAAAAAGAGCCAGTTAGTGGCAGCTCCTGGCCTAGGACCAAGATGATCTTACATCTAGAGACTTGCTGCTTCCATTATGAGTTTGGGTAAAACTGATGCACTTAAACCTCACCTTAGGGTTTTTCATTTGGATCACTATGAACTGGTTTTCCAGCTTTTATGTTTATAGGACTAAGTAGGAACAAATGGGAAGGCAATAAAAGTCCGGTATCTGGAAGAGAAATGCTATGCCTAAAAGAATTAGTGTAAAAAGATCCAGGTTCTTAAAACTATATTATTCGATCTTTGGTTCTGCCACAGTGAATGCATCAAAACAAACTAACCCCCAAATTCAAATAACAAATCTGTGAATAGGAGAGACCTCGAAAAGGAGAGTTGTAGGTTTTTTGGTTTTTTTTTAAGATTTTATTTATTTATTTGACAGAGAGATCACAAGTAGAGAGAGAGGCAGGCAGAGAGAGAGAGGGAAGCAGGCTCCCTGCTGAGCAGAGAGCCTGATGCGGGCCTTGATCCCAGGACCCTGAGATCATGACCTGAGCCAAAGGCAGCGGCTTAACCCACTGAGCCACCCAGGCGCCCAAGAGTTGTAGTTTTATCCATACATTTAACAGTTACAAATGAAATCTAAAATAATATTCAGATAGCTATTTGGGTCTTCAAAATAAAGCTCTCTAAGTAACATAAGCAGAATCTTGCTTTAAAGCCTTCTTATTCTAAGACAGCAATTAAGGGGAGCCTGGTTGGCTCAGTCAGTAAAACAACTGCCTATGGTTCAGGTCATGATCCCAGGGTCCTGGGATTGAGCCCTGCCTCGGGCTCCCAGCTCTGTGGGAAGTCTGCCTCTCTCTCCCCCACTCTCCCTGCTTGTGTTCCCTCTCTAGCTGCCTGTTAAATAAATAAAATCTTAAAAAAAAAAAAAAAAGACGGCAATTGAAAAATCATGTAAAATAATTAAATATTTTCCCCTGATGTTATAAACTTAAATCAATCTATTTGAAGTAGAAACATCTATTTTGACAAATGTCTTGGAAAACCACATTTTTTAGCCATCCTATTAATATTAGTAATAAATGTTATAAATACTATTGATCACGTGTCCAAATTTTGAACCACCCTTTTAAAAGAAATAAACAGTTGTTGCTTTCAATAATTACTTCGTCATTTTGCCAGAAAACACAAGGAAGGTTAATGATTTCTGGCAGCATTTGTGAGACCCACAGTTTTCTGTGTGCACACACACCAATGCTAAAGGTCTCACCACTCTTAACTGCTACCATGGCAAAAGAAAGGAAGCATCCACAAGCTTTTCTTTACAGTGAGACAAATTATAGGATTGTATAAAATAATGAAACTTGATGAGGAAATCATTGCTTTAGGGCTCCTGAGTTGCTCAGTAGGTTAAGCCTCTGCCTTTAGCTCAGGTCATGATCTCAGGGTCCTGGGATCGAGCCCCACATCAGGCTCTCTGCTCAGTGGGGAGCCTGCTTCCCTCTCTCTCTCTCTCTCTGCCTGCCTCTCTGCCTACTTGTGGTCTTTGTCTCTCAAATAAATAAATAAATAAATAAAATCTTTTTTTAAAAAAAACAATCATTGCTTTACCATACCCTTAAGTATCAGAATTCCCTGGGGCATGCAGCCACAGCTGGCCAGCCAACTGAACCACACTCTTGGCCACATTTGATCCTGGATCATTCATTCCCACTCACAGAAATTCTTCTCTTCCAGGAGCTGTTCTAGTTCTGGAGACTAGAGCCATGACTACAGACAAAATAGTTCTCAAGGGATTTATGTCCCATCACCCAAATGACTTACATCCCAGAACACCATGTTCCTATACTTCCATGAGAGCAACTGACTGTCTCCGGCCATTCTTTCAATTTTTCTGTCCTGTAATGTCCACCATAGGTAGGCACTTTCTTGGAAGCCATGGATAATAGGATCCCTGAGCGAAGAGAGAGTAATCGAAGAGACTTCGCAAGACAGAAAGCAGTTTGAGTTCTGAGTAAAACAAAACAGAAATCCATGGCGCCCTAGAGCCTGTTTCCAAAGGGGTGATTATGCCTCCCCCACATGTGGCTGCCGGGTCCTCCTGGCTGGTAGGCCTGGGCCAACACCACTCGTCACCGTGGAGGACCCCCACCCTCACCCCCGCTCCCGGACCACCACCTCCAGGACCTAGAGCCTCCCCACAGGCTTTTTCCCCCTCGGTGGAGTGCCTGGCCGGCTAACCCACCAACCCACCTCCAGCAGGTGACCAGCGACCGAGAGGATTAAGGGAGGGAAAAGGAACGTCCTTTTCAAACCAGACTAAAGCACTGGGCTGAAACCGGAGCCCACTTCCCTGGAAGCCCCTGTCCCAGCAAGGGCCACTCAAGTGTGGGGGAGGTCAGGGAGGAAGAGGGCGCGCGCACATGGGGCCTTCAACGGCCCGATCCAACGCTACTGTATATTTTATTTCAAATTAGTTGACGTCTTATAAATTCATACTACAGAGAATATACAGTTTTCCTATATGAACTAGGGCTACGACTAGGAGAGGGATGACTTTTAGTGTCCCCTTTGCCTAAGGAAAATCCTGCCATCTTCCCCTGACTAGGGATCACACTCAACATGAGCCAAAGGGTGACACACAGAGTCAGAATCAGCAAGTGGGTCATCATCCTCAAAATGAATTCTTAAATTTTCTGAAGTCCGTTAGGAAAAGCTGGGGAAGGGCACCTGGGTGGCTCAGTCGGTTACGGGTCCGCCTTCAGCTCAGGTCATGGTCCCTGGGTCCCGGGGCCCCCTGCTCCAGTGGGAGCCTGCTTCTCTGTCTGTCCCCTGCTCCTGCTAATAAACAAATAAATAAAATGAAAGAAAGGGGGAAAGAGAGAGAAAGAAAGAAGAAAGAAAGATAAAAAGAGAGAAAGGAGGGAGGGAGAGGAGAGGAGGGGAGGGGAGGGGAGAGAAGAGGAGGGGAGAGGAGGGGAGAGGAGGAAAACAGGCGAGAATGTGAGGCAGTGGGTTTAAGGGTGCCTGACGGAACCTACCTTGATTCAGGAAAGATCAAGTGAAGTGAGACAGGCACTCAGTAAGGTAGCTATCCTTATTTTTATTGGATCTTTCAGGCAATATTTAACATCTACAGAAAATACATTGGCAATAACCATCAATACATGGTATTGTGATTCCTTAACTACCAGACAGACGCTGAACTCAGAAGGGAAGTGGCTGAGCGCCTTCCTGGGTCCTCACCATGAGTGAGTCCCGCCGCCGGCGGATGACTCCCTCCGGAACAGCCTTCTTTCGTGCCCCTCACCGATCAAGGATCAGGGTGTACACTCCTTGGTCGCTAAAACCTTTTAAAGGTGACAGAAAAGAAGAGTCACGTGTGATACAGGAATGGGGAGCCTACCAGAGCAGAAAGAGTTCCTCAGCCCGGCAGAGCTGAGCCCCCCCCCCCCGGAAGCCTTGTCCTTCCAGAGCTGAGGGGCTCCTCTCTCAGGCAAAGACCCACCGAAACCCACCTCAGCCTCTCCTCACTCTCTCTGGATTCAAAACACGCAGAGATTTGGGGACAAGCCAACCCTATTATGGAGTGGAGGGGTAGATCACTGATGTGTGACAGGAGTTAAGAGACCCCCGCCATGGTCCTGCTTTCAGACTGTCAGGATGTCTGGAGTACCCATTTACACTAGGATTATGGTGATTTAGAACATACTACCTCCCTTTCTTCCCTTTTTTCAAACCTCTGAATCTTGGTCTTCTCCCTTCACTGTCAACCGACAGATGACCTTCTCACTTGAGTAATGAAGTGAACAGAAATAAACAATGCTCCTTCACAAAATTCCCCAAGCGACACCCATGTACTCTCCCTCTATTTGGGTCCAGAATCCCCCCTCTTTACAGGTAAAAGTGGGTAGGGAGGATAGGGGAATGGATGTTGGGGGAGGACTGTTGTAACTAGAAAAGTCAGAGAAGGCTTCTCTGAGGAGATATTTGTGCTGAGGTCACCCAGGTCTGGGTGAACTGAGGAAGTAAGACACGGAGAAATCTCGAGAACGAATGTTCCTGGTAGAAGGAAGGACAGAAGCAAAAGTCTGAGATGGGAGCCAAGTTGGTAAGTTCAGAAAACAAAAAAAGGGGGCGCCTGGGTGGCTCAGTGGGTTAAAGTCTCTGCCTTCGGCTCAGGTCATGATCCTGGGGTCCTGGGATCGAGTCCCACATCGGGCTCTCTGCTTGGTGGGGAGCCTGCCTCCCCCTCTCTCTCTGCCTGCCTCTCTGCCTACTTGTGATTTCTGTCTGTTCAATAAATAATAAAATCTTTAAAAAAAAAAAAAAAGAAAGAAAGAAAGAAGAAGAAGACAAAAAAAGGCTGGTGAGGCCGGCACAGCAAATGTGGAGGGAAGACAGGAGCTGAGGTTGGAGCGGAGGCAGGGCCCCATGGTCCGGGGACTTAGAGACCACAGTAGGGAATTAGGATAAGTTCCAAAGTATGAAAGGAAGCCATTCACAGGTTTTGAGTAGAGGAGAAATCGGATCTAACATTTTTTAAAGAACACAGCTTCTGCATGGGGAACGGATGATACAGGGGCAACTGCAGAAGGAGGAAGACCAGGTAGGAACACGACGGCCTGAACCGGGAAGAATAGTGAGAAACCGAAAAGTTACTAAGTCAACAGAGCCCACACCTGCTAGACAGGGAAGTGAGGAAAAAGCAAGAAATCAAACATGACTCCTAGATTTTTGTCCTGAGGGGTCCTGGTTGGATTATAATCTGTTTTCCTGTATGAGGGGAAATCTGGAGGCAAAGGAGGTTTTGGCAATCAGAGGGACACAGATACAAAGTAAAAAGAATAATCCTTTTGGGGGCTGGTTAAAGTCAAGATACTCACAACCATTGTAACATGGATTTGTACAGTATAAGCACAGTAAAAAGTATAAAGCAACTTGGGTTTCTTCCCTGCTGTTCATTTCAAACCTGTTCTGTTGATGTACTTCCCTACCCTACCTCCCCTGTTTTATTTTCCTCCTTGTACTTATTACTACCTCACATCTATCATATTTATTGTCTGTCCCTCCTCCTTCAAAATGTAAGCTCCTCAAAATCAGAGATTTACCTCTTATGTTTACCATTATGCCTCTCAAATAACCCCTGGGTCAGAGTAGGTGCTTGCTAAAATTTTGAGGAAGAGGGGAACCTGGGTGGCTCAGTCCGTTGAGTCTGCCTTTGGCTCAGGTCATGATTCCAAGGTCCTGGGATCCAGCCCCACGTGTGGGGGGTCCCTGCTCAGCAGGGGAGTCTGCTTCTCCCTCTCCCCATCCTCCTGCTCATGCTCTGTCTCACGCTCTCAAATAAATAAGTAAAATCTTTAAAACAAATATTTTTAAAGATTTTACTTGAGAGAGAGAGATAGCAAGAGAGAGCATGCAGGAGTGTTGGGGAAGAGGAGAGGGAGAGGGAGAAGCAGGCTCTCCCCACCGAGCAGGGAGCCTGATGGGGTTTGATTCCAGGACCCTGCGATCATGACCTGAGCAGAAGGCAGACACGTAACTGACTGAGCCACCCAGGAGCCCAAAATCTTAAAACAATTTTTTGAGGAAGAAAGCAAGCAAGCACATAGGAGGATACTAAAACATTACAGTAAAAGGAGTTAAACTACAAAATAAGGTTTTAATAAAACTCCCATGAGTAAGAAAAAAAATGAGTTTCCTGGGGCGCCTGGGTGGCTCAGTGGGTTAAAGCCTCTGCCTTTGGCTCAGGTCATGATCCCAGGGTCCTGGGATCAAGCCCCACATCAGGCTCTCTCCTCCACAGGGAGCCTGCTTCCTTCTCTCTCTCTCTCTCTGCCTACTTGTGATCTCTGTCAAATAAATAAAATCTTTTTTTTAAAAAATTAGTTTTCTGACACTTTGGAATAGGGAAATGGAGAGACCGAAAAGAAGGCAGGAAGAGTGTGTATCTGGACTAACGCACCATTCCCATATTGATCTCTAACTGGAAGATGGGAAGGGTGTGCTGTGACTTTTCCTCCAAATCCACTCCTGAAAGAGGCTCTACCCCAGGGCACTGGGACACACAAGGGTGTAGAGAAGAGAAATGAAGGGGAAAAGTGGCACGTAGACCTGGAAGCAGTAAATTAAGTGAGACCAGTCACATGGCCACCAAGTTTAACTGTAGTTATCGTAGGATGAGAAAACTGCTCTGTGAACACCTGTATTTCCATACATTTTACATTTTTTAATGTGGGGGGCTTTACTTCCTAAATTTTACTACACTGCATTTAGTACATGGTGCTTTTGAAAATTTTCTGCCTGTCTTGGTTGAATTAAGGGGAACAAAATTTGGGGTCTGGCTTGGGTGTGCTAAGTGGTAAATGGTAGGGATGACAGAGACGGCAGAGAGACAGGAGAACAGTTAACATTCCTAAAAGGGAGGTAGGAAAACCTGGAAGTCCACCCACCAAAGGGCATGTCCACTGTGTAATAACTCCCAGGGCAACTCTCTCCAGTCCCTCTGAATAAAGGAAGCTGCTTCTGTTTCTTCTACTCTCTCCCTCGCCTTGTTTGGGGTAAAGAGGGTGCAGTCCACTGCCTTCTCTCTTCCTGAAAGCCTGTCCTACAGAGAAGCTCCCAGCTGCCCAGATTTTGGTATCAGCAATGTCTACCTTGTGCATGGCAAAAAGGACTCTCCCAGCCCTCACGGTGTCCTGGTCCCCTTCCTGCTGAGGGTCAAGGAAGTGGCCTACAGAGTTGGCCTCTTTGAGACTTGGATTTCTTCTCTCATGAAAAGATGGAGATTCTTTTTCCAGAAAGGATGATCCTTTATTTCTGTAGGAAGGAACCAGAAAGAGAAGTATTCTCTTAAGTAACAACTCACCTGTAGCATTAAAAAAAAATTGGGGGGGCACCTGGGTGGCTCAGTGGGTTGAGCCTCTGCCTTCAGCTCAGGTCATGATCCC
This sequence comes from Mustela nigripes, assembly GCF_022355385.1. Classification (NCBI taxonomy): domain Eukaryota; kingdom Metazoa; phylum Chordata; class Mammalia; order Carnivora; family Mustelidae; genus Mustela; species Mustela nigripes. The sequence continues at coordinate 18,154,498 of NC_081563.1, read as the reverse complement.
AGGGTCCTGGGATCAAGCCCCACATCGGGCTCTCTGCTCCAAGGGGAGCCTGCTTCCTCCTCTCTCTCTGCCTGCCTCTCTGCCTACTTGTGATCTCTGTCAAATAAATAAAATATTAAAAAATAAATAAAAGTAAAATAATTAATTAATTAATTAATTAATTTGGCGGGGCGGGAGCTTGGGTGGCTCAGTGGGTTAGGCCTCTTCCTTCAGCTCGGGTCATGATCTCCGGGTCCTGGGATCAAGCCCCCACATTGGGCTCTCTGCTCACCAGGGAGCCTGCTTCCCCCCCCCCCCCCGCCTGCCTCTCTGCCTACTTGTGGGATCTCTCTCTGTCAAATAAAAATCTTTAAAATTAAAAAAATAATAAAAATTTTTTAAAATTTTTAATTAAAAAAAGTTTTTTTAGTTTGAATTTGGTGAGTTTTATATGAATCTACACATTTTTATAAAAAAGAAACCCAAATGAATAGCATTACCTAGCTTTAATATTAGTTCCATGTGTAACTGCTTTGCTGCTTAATCAAACAGCTGAGTGGGGTTATTTCAGAGTAAATGTCCGCCTCACAGAGTTGTCCATTGTGTCTTCCCAAGGAAGGTCTAACTGTCGAAGTCCAATATGCTTTCCCCACCCCTGATGCCATAACTGGGATGTTTCCCTAATTCACAATCTAATCCACCTCTTTTCCAGAGGGAAGCTCATAGACTTAAGCCTCTACTCTAAAATACAGGCCCCCCGGTACTCAAATACGCAATATTCTCTTTCATAGCTGGGTTCCACTCTGTTAGAAGAGATATTTGAGAACAAAAGCCCTCCTTTTATATCAAACATAGAAATTAAGTAGGATCTAAATGTTTATTATCCTAAAACCTGACCCAAACAGATCCATGAGACCGTGCCCGTTAGAGATTGTAGAGAAACTTACTCTTTTGAAACCTAGGATTCAAGAGTGATTTTGACTCATTCCATCTTTTAAGGCCTTTAGCTACCAAGTGAACAGGACTTACTTTCAATACTTCTATTATTTCTGAATTTAAACTCCCATTCAAAAAGCAGCCAATTATGGGCGCCTGGGTGGCTCAGTGGGTTAGGCCGCTGCCTTCGGCTCAGGTCATGATCTCAGGGTCCTGGGATCGAGTCCCGCATCGGGCTCTCTGCTCAGCAGGGAGCCTGCTTCCCCCCCGCCCCCCGCCTCTCTCTCTGCCTGCCTCTATGCCTACTTGTGATCTCTCTCTGTCAAATAAATAAATAAAAAATCTTTAAAAAAAAAAAAAAAAAAGCAGCCAATTATTAAACCACCCCACTGAGAAGCCCACAGCGTCCACCTCCATCTCAACAGTCATCTGTTTCTACAATTAGTCATTAATCATTTTTTCTGCTGTCCATGGCAGCATCAATCATCTCTAAAAAGCCCTCTGGCTTTGGCCACACTCCATTTATCCATCAAATTCTGAGCCTACTCAGAAAAAGGAAAGTGTACTGCAACTTACTTTGGGGCTTTTTAGGAACAGAGAATTGTACATCATATAAGCTCATTTTTCTTCTGCTTTGCTTGGTTTTTAAAATAATTTTTAATATTTTTAATATTTTCTATTACGATCAACAGCTTTACTGAGGTGTAATTTACACACCACACAATTCACCCATTTTAAATATAGAAATCAATGATTACTAGTGTATTTAGAGCTGTCCAACCAACACCATGATCTAATTTTAGAAAGTCTAAAAACCTCAAGCTCATTTACAATCACTGTCCATCCCCAACCCTAGGCCTAGCCCAACAACAGTCTACTTCCTGTCTCTATAGATCTGCCTTCCTGGACATAGGATTATACAGTATGTGGTCTTTTGTGGCTGTCCTCTTTCACAGAGAATACTTTTAGCTTCAACCATTTCATAACATGTATCACTACTTCTCTTCCTTTTAATCACCAAATAATACTCCAGGTAGAGATATGGCACATTTTTTTTTACCCACTCACCAGCTGATGAATATCTAGGTTGTTTCCACTTTTTGGCGATTGTGACTAATATCGCCATGATCACTCACAGTCAGGTCATGATCACTTATGTGGACGTATGTTTCCACTTTTCCTGGGTAGGAGTTGAATCGCTGGGTCACATGGCCATTTAATGTTTCACATTTTGAAAAACTGCCCAACCCTTTTCCATAGTTGCTGCACCACTTTACATTCCCTGCACCAACAGCTGCGGGATCTCATTAGTTTTAATCAGCTAGTTAAACAGATGATGTAACTATACAGAGAAATCTCTTCCTTGAATTCCATAACTAGGCAATTGAGAGGATCCCTCTGTCACAAGTAGTACTTACTACCACTCTCCTCGCAATATTGCTTCATTCTCGGTGTACCTGCTATCCACCAAAACTAGTCAAAAATTCCATTTTTCTGCTCCAATTCCAATTTTTAAAAATCTCCTAAACTTTGAGTTGTTAACAGTCTGTCTTCTGTCCCTGTCTGTTATTTCTGAATGTGTTAGCAATTTGTTCTTTAAAACCAGAGTTGAGTCATATGATCTCCTTGATATGAGGAAGTGGTGATGCAACATGGGGGCTTAAGTGGGTAGAAGAAGAATCAATGAAACAAGATGGAATTGGGAGGGACACAAACCATAAGTGACTCTTAATCTCACAAAACAAACTGAGGGTTGCCGGGGGGAGGGGTGTTGGGAGAAGGGGCTGGTATTATGGACATTGGGGAGGGTATGTGCTTTGGTGAGTGCTGTGAAGTGTGTAAACCTGGTGATTCACAGACCTGTACCCCTGGGGATAAAAATATATGTTTATTAAAAAAAAATAAAAATAAAAGAGCAACTGAAAAAAAAATTAAAATTAAAAAAAAAAAAAAAAAACCAGAGTTGAGGAGCGCCTGGGTGGCTCCGTAGGTTAAAGCCTCTGTCACCACCTCATCCCAACACAGAGGCAGGAGGGGCCCAATGTCATGCCACAGGAGCGTGGTGTATGCCTCAGCACCACTCCAGCAACTTAAAAGGATGGCAGGGGATGGAAACACAGCCAAGCATCTTTAATGAAAAAAGCAAAGCTATGGAAAAACAGACTCACTTGGAAATAACTGCTTTTTCTTCTTGCTGAGCCTCCACAGGATGAGGAACTCTTGTCAAGGGTTTCATATCAAAGCTACAATCGTTAAAATTCATTTTCACTTTTAACCTTTAATAAGATAACATGGTGTGAGGATGTTTTTGAAAACAAAACTATCTTATATTTATACAGAAATTATTGTTATATATTGACTGCTATGTATATTGTCCAAAAGACCATTATTTCAAACTAGTGTACATTCTTGAGTATTTAAGCGCTACTGAAACTGACACCCCTGAGTGGTTCAGTCGGTTAAGCATCTGACTCTTGGTTTCAGCTCAAGTCATGATCTAGGCATCCTGAGACCCAGCCCTTTATCTGGTTCCCCACTCAGTGGGGAGTCTGCTTCCCCTCTCTTTCACCCTCTGCCGCTCTCCCTGCTCCTGTACTCTCTCTCTAGAATAAATAAATCTTAAAAAAAAAAAAAGATTTTTCTCTTCCTCTCCATTTGTCTCTCCCCCTCTCTCCCTCTAAAAAATAAAAATAAAAAGACATAAGGTCTAATATATGTCTAATTTGAGCCCAGAAGCAGAATGGAACAAATAAAGAAAAAGCAATCAAGAGATCATTGCTGTGAATTTTCAAGACTGATGAAAAATGAACACAGAGATCCAAGAAGCACAATATATACCAACAGATTAAATAAAAAGACATCTATACCTAGACACCTCTAGTAAGAGTGCAGAATACTAAGACTGGGGCACCTGAATGGCTCAGTCAGTTAAGGGTCTGCCTTTGGCTTTGGTCATGATCCCGGTCCTGGGCTTGAGCTCCGTGTTGGGCTCCCTGCTCAGTGCGGAGCCTGCTTCTTCCTCTGCCCCTCCCCCTGCTCATGCTCTCTCTCTCGCTCACGCTAATAAAATCTTTAAGAAAATAAAATAAAATTTTTAAAAAGAACCTTAAAGATTTTATAAGCAGCCATGGAGAAAGGATGAAAATCAGAATAACAGCAGACCTCTCATAAACAACAGAAACCAAAAACAAGAAGCATATGTTTAAAGCGTTAAGAGAAAATAAATACCAACCTAGAATTTTGTACTCAGCAAATTATCTTTAAAGAACAAGAATAAAGGGGACCCTGGGTGGCTCAGTCATTAAGCGTCTGCCTTCAGCTCGGGTCACGATCCCAGTCTGGGATCAAGCCCTGCACGGGGCTCCCTGCTCAGTGGGAAGCCTGCCGCTCTCTCTCTCTCTCTCTCTCTGTCAAATAAATAAATAAAATCTTAAAGAAAAAAAAAAAAAAAAAGACCACAGACCAACTAAAATGATTGCCAGCGGCCACCAGTAACTAGGAAACAGGCAAGGAGGAGCCTCCCCTAGAGCCTTCATGGAGGGAATGGCACTGCTGACTTCTTGATTTTATACTTCCCACCCCCGGAACTGAAGAAAATACCCAGTTTGTGGTACTTTATTACAACTGCCTTAGGAAACTAATACGTAAGATAGTACTTCTCAAAACTGACTTCCTCTCGTGGCACCTGGGTGGCTCAGTCATTAAGCGGCTGCCTTCAGCTCAGGTCATGATCTCAGGGATCTCAGGGTCCTGCAATTGAGTCCCATGTCATGGGGAGCCTGCTTCCCCCTCTCTCTCTGCCTGCTGCTTCCCCTACTTGTCCTCGCTCTCTCTGTCAAATGAATAAATAATATCTTAAAAAAAAAACAAACTGATTTCCTCTCTTTTCACTGGCCCTCCAAATCTGGCCACCAGAATCTAAAATTCCTTTGTTTTACCACATCAGTCTCTTCATTTCATTGTTTTTGTCACTATCCTGAGACCTTTATCAAAACAACATAGATCCTTATAAAAACTTCAATGTTCTCCAGCTTCCAGTCCAATCTTATCTGTAATCTGTCATATACAGCATATGCCAGAATAAAGTTCCCAGCATTTCATGCTCTCCTCAACTACCCTCAATGACTCCCCATTCATGATAAAATCCCAATTTTTAAGCTGGCATTAAAGGCTTTTCACAAAATCTCTCCAAAGTAGTTTCACAGACTCAACCAATGACTAGTCATCCACTTAGTCATTTCACACACAACTACACAGTTGCAAACTATATGATAAGTGAAAAGTACATGTGTGTCAAGTGATGGGACAAAAGAGAGACTGGACCATACTGACCAGTATAAGGAGGTGGATTGGACATATTTTACTTCAAGATTATTTTTTTAGATTTATGTAAAAATCTCTACACCCAACGTGGGGCTCCAACTGACAACCTTGAGATCAAGAGCCACACGCTCTACCAACTGAGCCAGCCAGGTGCCCCAACTGGGAATATTTGATAGAGGAAGGGTTAAAGTGGCATTTAATAGTGTTGGAAACAGTGTTTTCTTCAGAAAAGACTGGGCATAGAGCAGAAGACCACCGAAAGGATGTGACAAGGATGCTCAGGAAGAGACCAAGAGCTTCAGGTAAAAACCCAGGGAAACCATCCATTTCCCTGGATTCTTTCCTACTACAAAGCAAAAGCCTAAAGCTGCTGGGAAGAGGGAAGTAAATTCTCCCCCCCACACACACACAGCCCCCACAAGACAATGAGCAAAGATACGCTGCTTCTGGAAGAAAAGTACAGGCAAAACCTGTCTGCTTATGGAGAAGTAAGAGGGGTACACCTAGGACCAAGGCAAAGATCCAGTGCTACTAGGATAAGGATGGAAGTAAAAATCCTCTGTCCCACAGGAAGAGACAAGTAACCACTTTAGGGGGCGCCTGGGTGGCTCAGTGGGTTAAAGCCTCTGCCTTTGGCTGGGATCCAGCTCCACATCACAGGGAGACTACTTCCTCCTCTCTCTCTGCCTGCTTCTCTGCCTGTAAGGGCCTATTCAGCCAGAGCAGCCCCACCCTGGCAGAACTGCCATTCTGTTGTAAAACTTAAATTGATTTTGCCCATCCCCCACCCCGCCAGGGGAACTTACTTAAAAGCAAGTCCGGGAAACCAGTCCCAGGTAACAAAGTCCAAGTACGAGGGTGGGTTAGGCCAGGAGGAGGTATTCAATCAGTGGGGGGCCCATACTGTCTCCTAGCTACCAAGAAATATGGGCCCCCACCCTCTGGGAGCCTTTTGGCACCAATTCTGAACTAGGTGATAGGCTGGTTCAAATGTCTACTAGGGTAAATTGTAATTCAATTGGTCACCTAGCATCACTGTGGAGTTTCTTGTGTGTGTTACAATCTCATTGGCCACCTGTGTGTGGCCAGGCCCAACCACATGGCCTTTGCTCTATAAAAGTTAGTCTGGAAAGCAGGGAGGGGTTACCCTCTCTGTAGGGGTGGCCCCAGGCCGGTCTGTTAGATGGTCAGTTTGATTCCTGATGCTTGGCGCGAAATAAAGCTTTGCTTGACTTTCGCTTTGTATCAGTCTCGCTCCTTTAATCAAGGACCCATTATTGGGGTACCCAATTTTGGGGGGGACCCAACATGCCTACTTGTGATCTCCGTCTGTCAAATAAATAAATAAAATCTTTAAAAAAAAAAAGAAAGAAAGAAAGAAAGAAACCACTTTAGGTCCAGAATCCTATACCTATACCAAGCAGAGATCTGCTACTATTGGAACAGGGGCAGGAAACTCACACAAGACTTTGGCTGCCACAAGGAGAAGGGAAAGGAACTCCAAGAACATGCTATTCCTGAGGCCCAAGGATATAGAGCATGCCTTAAACTGTGGCAGGATAAGGAAAACAGAAAAAAATTCCTCTGCTCCCACTATGAGCCTAGCAATAACAGGCAACAGCAGTATACTTCTGGGAATGAAGCAAAAACATGAGAGAGACTCCCCCCACATCTCCCCCACACAACTCTGTGAAGCAGGCTTATAGAAATAGCCAAAAACTGATAGGGGAGTAGAAATGCTTGAGAAAACCCTTCTGGCAAGCCAGCCCCTACCCTAAGCACAAGGTAACAGCAACCCAACACTAAAGGCATTTGAAGCCTCCAATGCACTAAAAGTAACAATAGCAACAGTAATACCTAAACCCAGCTGAACTTCTGACTAGATGAACCCAATTCTCCACACTAATACTTGACAGAAGCAAAGGCATATCTGTTTCTAGATATATTTGGTCTATACTATTCTACCTCTATTTCCTGGTATTTAATAAAAAATGACAAGACATGGAAGAAAAAAGGCCAGACAAAAGAACCTCAAATATCTAGCATTTAATAAAAAATTATAAGACACAGGGTGGGGGGGGGGCAAGACAAAAAATAATCCATTGTCAAGAGTGAAAATAATCAATAGAACCACATTCAGAAATGACCCTAGCATGGGAACTATCAGAGAATTTAAAATAACTATGACTAATATGTTAAAGAATCTAATGGAAAAGTGAACCTGTATAAACAAGAGAGTATCAAAAGAAATGAAAACTATGTGAAAAAATCAAATGGAAATGCTAGAAATAAAAATCACACCAGAGACAAAGAATTCCACTGATGGACTGATCAAAAGATGGGACACAGGGGCGCCTGGGTGGTGCCTTCAGCACAGGTCATGATCTCAGGGTCCTGGGATGGAGCCCTGTGTTGGGCTCCTTGCTCAGTAGGAACCTGCTTCTCCCTCTCCTCTCTGATCTCATGCTCTCTGTCACTATTTCTGTATCTGGCTCTCTCTCTCTCTCTCTCTCAAAATAAATAAAATCTTTTAAAAAAAAGAGAGATGGAACATAGCTGAGGAAAGGCTCAGAGAACCAAAAGATAGGTTAGTAGAAACTGTCCAACTGAAATATAAGCAGAAAAAAAATTTTTTTTAACAGAAAAGAACAAAATAAGAGCTACAGAGCTATGAGACAATATCAGATGGTCTAACATATATATATTGGAGTCTCAGGGGCACCTTCGAGGCTCACTCAGTCAGGTGTCTGCCTTCGGCTTGGTCATGATCCCAAGGTCCTAAGATGGAGTCCCACACTGGGCTCCTTGCTCAGCAGGGAGCCTGTTTCACCCTTTCCTTCTGCCCCACGCCCCTACCAGTACTCTTTCTCTTGTGTGGTCTCTCTCAAATAAAAATCTTTTTAAGGGGTGCCTGGGAGGCTCAGCGAGTTAAAGCCTCTGCCTACAGCTCAGGTCATGATCTCAGGTTCCTGGGATCAAGCCCTGTATTGGGCTCTCTGCTCAGTGGGGAGGCTGCTTCCCTCTCTCTCTGCCTGCTGCTCTGCCTGCTTGTGGTCTCTCTCTGTCAAATAAATAAATAAAAATCTTTAAAAAAAATTTTTTTAAATCTTTAAAAAAACATAATAGGGACACCTGGCTGGGATCAAGCCCCACATCGGGCTTCCTGCTCAGCAGGGAATCTGCTTCTGCCTCTCCCTTTGCCTACTGCTCTCCCTACTTGTGCTCGCTCTCTTTGTCAAATAAATAAAATCTTTAAAATAATAATAATAATAATAATAATAATAATTGGAGTCTCAGAAAGAAAAGAAAAACAAAGAATGGGGCATAAGAAATAATTGAAGTGATAATGGCCTCATATTTTCCAAAAATAAAAAAAGAAAGATGTCAAACAACAGATACAAGAATCTCTGAGAACCCTAAGCAGGATAAACAGAAAGAAAGGGGACACATACGCGCACACACACACACACACACACACACACTCAGACACATCACAATCTAGCTATTGAAAAGCAAGGAGAAAATCTTGAAAGTGCCCAAGAAAAAAAGAAACATCAAAAATAGGAATAAAGAATTACAGATTTCTCATTGAAGAATGAAATTTTTTAAAAATCAGAATTATGACAAAATTTATACCACTGTCTTAAGAACAGCTTCAAATTCCAAAGGTTCTATAATTTCTATAATATTAACCATTACCTGCTCCTTTTACAAAATTCACTTTCTATGTAAGTTGTAGGCAGCTTAAGCCACTCATTTGGAGTCATAAAGTGCCTTGAATTAGAAATTCTTGGGAATCTGGAATGCAGTTTGGCCTTTTCAATCTCTTTAAATTCTTTCATTGTATATATTTTGCCTGCAGGAAGATTAGTAACCTAAATTAGTACAATTAAATGCAACTCCCATTGCTCTTGGTTGTAAAATCATGTAACAATTAGGCACTAAGTACCAGTCTCACACTGAAGAAGAGTTCTTTTTTCATCATCTTTGTCATATTGTGCCTTTTTCAAAGGATCACGAAATGGTGGAATGGTAACCTATAAGAAAAACATGTCTTTTGAGGACAGGGTGGCAGGTCTCTTTCAGTCTAAACTAAGCAACTGTGTACGACTCTTTGGCCAGATGAATCAAGAATATACTCTTAGGGTGCTCAGTGGCTCAGCTGTTAAGCGTCTGCCTTCAGCTCAGGTCATGATCCCAGGGTCCTGGGATCGAGTCCCGCATCCGGCTCTCTGCTCAGCAGGGAACCTGCTTCCCTTCCTCTCTCTCTGCCTGCCTCTCTGCCTACTTGCGATCTCTGTCTTTCAAATAAATAAATAAAATCTTTTAAAAAATAAATAAATAAATAAAATTAAAATAAAAAAAGAATAGTCTCTACATATTTCAGAGTAACCATTATTTATATTTAACACATTACAAAGAAATGAGGGCCCTCCATCATAGTTAACTCTAATTTTTTTTTAAATTTTTAATTTATTTGGCAGAGAGAGAGATCAGAAGTAGGCAGAGAGGCAGGCAGAGAGAGAGAGGAGGAAGCAGGCTCCCTGCTGAGCAGAGAGCCCAATGCAGGACTTGATCCCAGGACCCTGAGATCATGACCTGAGCCAAAGGCAGAGGCCTAACCCACTGAGCCACCCAGGCACCCCATAGTCAACTCTAATTTTAATAGCTTTTTCAGATCATTCTAATATGAATTGATCTGATTCAGATCAAATATTCTTCTTAGACACTCTACCCAAATGCAGTAAGTGGTAGTTTCTTAAAGGTTATGATGTCCAATCTGAAACTGTATCAATAAATTATTCAAACTCAACTACACTAAAATCCATTGGCCTAGGGACACCTGTGTGGCTCAGTTGGTTAAGCAGCTGCCTTCGGCTCAGGTCATGATCCTAGCGTCCTGGGATGGAGTCCCACATCGGGCTCCTTGCTCAGCAGGGAGCCTGCTTCTCCCTCTGCCTCTGCCTGCCATTCTGTCTGCCTGTGCTCACTCTCTCCCCCTATCTCTCTCTGATAAATAAATAAAATATTTAAAAAAATCCATTGGCCTAGCTTGAACTTTGAATGGATCTTTTGTCTATGTTATGGGTTGACTATTTGGAAAAAATTATATCACTGATATATGTGAGATCTTCCAAATGCTAATATATTTCATTACCCTATAATTACATTCATTAAAATCATTACCACTCTCATCAGAAAAGTGTAAGGGCATTAGGAAGCCATCACACCCATGATGGTGAATATTTCTCCAAAATTCAAATTTTTGCTTAAAAATCCATATTTTACTATTAGCAACAAATATTGTCAGCTGTTTTTCCTGAAGTGACAGACTTACTTTATTAAAATGTCTGCCAAACACCCAACACTTAATTACAGTTTGTAAGACATTCTTTCAAGTAAAAACAGTATACCTTAAAAAAAAAAATTAAACCAGTATAGCTCACAATTCATACAATCATCCTGCATTTCAGCAGGCAGCAGAAATGCTTGGCATACTTTCCATTTCATCACACAGAATATTTAAAAGATGTGCACTCAGGAGCAAGGTTTAATAAAATTAATTAATTTTTAATGTTTGATCAAGGACATTCTTAAGTGAAACTAGATTTTACTGTGAGTGCATGGCAACGAAGTCGATAATGACCACGAGTTTGATTTGGTGACACTGACTTAATAACAAGTTCTAAGGTACCAGCAGTTTTATCCACCACTGATTTTGCCCCATCAGAGCAAATGTCAACATTATGAAAAAGGCAAATGATATTCAGCACTATTATGAAACTACTCGGCCTTATGGACCCCTAACAGGCTTTCAGGGTTCTCAGAGGTCTATATTCCTCTTTGAGAACTGCTGCTATAACTTCAAAATGCTCAGCTAAACTTAAGAGGCCACCTATCACCGCATCATTTAGACTGGCAGCATGGTAAAAGAACTTCAATTGTGATACAAAAAGATCTGGTTTCAGGGCCGCCAGGGTGACTCAGTCCATTAAGTCTCATTATTTCTGCTCAGGTCGTGATTTCAGGGTCATGAGATCCAGCCCAGAGCTGGGTTCCACACTCAACTGGGGAGTCTGCTTGAGATTTTCTCTCTCTCCCTCTCCCACTCCTCCCTTTGGGGTAAGCATGCATGCTCTCTCTCTCTCTCTCTCTCAAATAAATAAAATACTTAAAAAAAAAAAAAACCAAGATCAGGTTTCAAATTCCAGTTCTGCCCTTTACTAGTTATGTTACTAGCTAGTTTATCTAAGGCTCTAGCTGTAAAATCTCAGTTTAACTTTCACCTATTAAAAGAGGGACAACAGGGGCGCCTGGGTGGCTCAGTGGGTTGAAGCCTCTGCCTTCGGCTCGGATCGTGGTCTCAGGGTCCTGGGATCGAGCCCCGCATCGGGCTCTCTGCTTAGTGGGGAGCCTGCTTCCTCCTCTCTCTCTGCCTACCTCTCTGCCTACTTGTGATCTGTCTGTCAAATAAATAAATAAAATCTTTAAAAAAAAAAAAAAAAGAGGGACAATAACACATACACACAACACAATTTAGCAAAACAAAAAACAAAAACAAAAACCTGCTTTGTCTGCAAATGCCAGCAGTTTAAAATGTCTATGATTCAAATGAGGTCTATGGCTCAAGGATTTTAATTTTGTTTAATAATATGCACTATTATAAGCAAAAGTGTGGGAAAATGGACGCTCTGGTGGGGGTACAAATTTATACAGCCATCCTGGAGAACAATTTGGCAGTATAAATCAAAATTATGCATAACCTTTAACTCAGAAATTCTACTTCTAGCAACTTACCTATGGAAAACCTTATGAAATAGTTACAGGTAAGTTCATCATAACATCATTTATAACAGCAATAGGTCAAAAATAATCTAAATGTTCACAGTAGGGAATATGTTTAAAAAAATGGTGGTATAGCAAGACACCATATATAGCTAGAAACACATCTACGCTTTGCTATTTACAGTTGTGTGACTCTGGAAAAGTAACTTAACCAATTTGTGTCTCACTTGCCTCATCTGCAAATTACATCATGTGGTAGCAGTGAGGATGAAAAAAAAAAAATTCCTAACATTTGGTTAAGCCCTCAGTGCAAGTTAATATTTTTTTAAGATTTATTATTTTATTTTTTTAAATATTTTTATTTATTTATTTGACAGAGATCACAAGTAGGCGGGGGAGGGGGGGGAAGAAGGCTCCCCACTGAGCAGAGAGCCCGATGCGGGGCTCAATCCCTGAGATCAACAACCTGAGCCAAAGGCAGAGGCTTTAACCCACTGAGCCACCCAGGCACCCCAAGATTTATTATTTGAGAGGAGGAGAGTGGGGAGAGGGAAGAGAGAGAATCTCAAGCAGATTCCCCACTGAGTGCGTAGCTCAACTCAGGGCTTGATCTCATACCCTGTGATCATGACCTGAGCAGAAATCAAGAGTCAGAGGCCTAACAGACTGAGCCACCCAGGCACCCCAGCTGTTATTAACAGAATACTATGCAATGATTAAAATTATGTATTTACATTTATTGACAAAGAAAGAAGCAAATCATAGAACTATTGAGAAAAAAATGCAGATTATAAAACATAATGTGTGTTACAACAATTTGTAAAATAAAAATGTGTGTATACATCTACATATAGAAAGTAGTCTTGGCTATCCAGAAGGATATACCAAAAAATGTTAATAAGTTCATTCTGTGTAATGAAATCGTGAGTTGTTTTTTTTTAAGATTTTATTTTGTTTGATTTATTTGAGAAAGAGCGAGAGAGAGAGAGACAGACAGACAGAACATGAGTGAGGGAAGAAGGCAGAGACAGAGGGAGACACAGACTCCCCACTGAGAAGGGAGTCCCACACAGGGCTCCATCCCAGGACCCTGAGATCATGACCTAAGTCCAAGGCAGACACTTAACCAAATGAGCCACCCAAGTGCCCCTTAGAGTGGTTTTTAAAATTCTTTATTTAAAAATAGATTTTGAGGGGGTGCCTGGCTCAGGTCATGATCTCAGGGTCCTGGGATCGAGTCCTGCATTGGGCTCTCTGCTCAGCAGGGAGCCTGCTTCCCTCTCTCTCTCTCTCTCTGCCTGCCTCTCTGCCTACCTGTGATCTCTCTCTGTCAAATAAATAAATAAAATCTTAAAAAAAATAAATAAAAATAAAAATAGATTTTGAGGGGGGGCACCTGGGTGGCTCAGTCAGTTAAGCATCTAACTCCTGACTTCAACTCAGGTCATGATCTCAGGGTTGGGAGATTGAGCCCTGCATCCATGCTGGGCAAGGAACCTGATTAAGATTCTCTCTCTCTCTCTCTCTCAAAAAAAAAAAAACCTTTTTTTCATGTATCATGAGAATGTATTAAATTTCTAACAAATTTTTTAAAGTCTATGAAATTTTAAAATATTACCTATTACCCAATTATTATACAGTATTTTCAAATTTTACAGAGGTTTAATTTACTTTGGACTTTGCTTTTTATTCCTCTCTAGGATATGGAGATGGCAAACTATTCTTAAGATGTTACTGCATTCTGGGGTGCCTGGGTGGCTCAGTGGTTTAAAGCCTCTGCCTTCGGCTCAGGTCATGATCCCAGGGTCCTGGGATCGAGCCCCGCATCAGGCTCTCTGCTCAGCAGGAAACTTGCTTCCCTTCCTCTCTCTCTGCCTGCCTTTCCGCCTACTTGTGATCTCTGTCTTATAAATAAATAAATACAATCTTAAAAAAAAAAAAAGATGTGGGACATCTGGGTGGCTCAGTTGGTTGGACGACTGCTTTCGGCTCAGGTCATGATCCCGGAGTCCCGGAATCAAGTCCCGCGTCAGGCTCCCAGCTCCACGGGGAGTCTGCTTCTCCCTCTGACCTTCTCCTCGCTCATGCTCTCTCTCAAATAAGTAAATAAATAATCTTTAAAGAAAAAAAAGATGTTACTGCATTCTTAGGGAATCACTAAATAACTACTTATATATTAGGGCTACTCAGAATAACCAACCACATAATACCAAAAATAAGAAATCTATCCTACCTTCAGAAAATTCGGGTCCTCTTTGCTCATATAAAAAGGATCATATTCTTTGGGATCATAATGTTCTATAAATACATTTCCCTATAGGAAGGAAATAAAACTACACATAACAAGAGGTACATGATTAATTTTGAGCATTAACAAAACTCAAGAGTCACACAGTTGCATTCTTCTACTTCAAAACAGCATCAATGACAAATACAAAGGGGAAGGGAAGATCAAATTTGGAATTAAACTTAATGTAACCAAGTAATAACTATTATAGTGACAGAAGGAATCCACTTAAAATTTGCAAGAATAACAAACGTTGGAACACTAACAGATTTGGAAATTTATTTTTAAATGCTTCCTAGTCAAACATCTCAATCTCTTAGAAATGCCAAAAAATATATATTTTACCTTGTAAATAATGGAGTTATTTACTTTGTAAATAACAGAGTTCTAGAACTACATATAAGTATCCTGAACCTGGAGCCAAAATTTAATCGGTATATAAAATTAACAATTACATTTAAAAAGCAAAAAATACAGATTCTAAGATACACATTTAAATCCAGACCTAACCCTCTTCCCTCCATCCTTTCCACATATGCTGGATTTAAGAACAGTATTCGCCATAACAGAGATTAATATAGAGTCAGAAGGGGCAGGCTGTTTGGATCATTATAAAGATAATCATAGCTTTAAACCAACTGAAACAAGTATCAAATGACCTCTTCGTACCTTTTTATTTACATGTTTTAAAAAACCATCTAATTCTTCTTGTCTCCTTTTTTTAATCTTCTTATATGAACCAACTTTTTCTATAATTTTCTTCTGGAGAGGATGTGCGACATGGTCAACCCATCTTTTATGTAGCATCTCTTTTCTCCTTGCCTTTAAGAAGTCATGATGTTGTAAAGACTTATCTAGTTCCTAATAAACAGTGATGGAAGAGACAATTATCTTAAAGCTACATTGTTCTAAACTTTAAACTCAATTACAGTCCTAAGAATAACCCACAAAGTCATTCATTAATTCAATCATTCATTTGGCTTCTACTGGGTGGCACATACCATAATGGAAATAGTGAATAATACACAGACAGATTAGACAACATGAGGGCTCTCCCTGGAGAGACAGACTACGAAATAAATATACAAAACAATTGAGGGACAATATACCAAAATATACACACACACAAACACGCGCGTACACGCACACACACACACACACACACGGAGACTCAGATACCTGCACATCGATGTTCATAGAACCATTATTCACAATAACCAAAAGGAAAAACCCAAGTGTCCATCTACAGATGAATGTATAAATAAAATGTGGTATATACACAAAATGGAATATTAGACAGCCATAAGATAGAATGAGATTTTAACACATACTTCAAAATAGATGAATCTTGAAGACAATATGCTAAGTGAAATAAGCCAGACCACAAAAGGACAAATATTGTAGGATCCCACTTATTTGAAATTATCTCGAATAAGCAAGTTCAGAAAGAGAAAATACATTAGAGGTTACTCGAGGGACCTCTGGGGCAGAGGGGATAGGAATTCATTACTTAATGTGTACGAAGTTTTGGCTGGGATGATGAAAAAGTTATAGAAATAGAAATAGATAATGGTGATGATTTCATGACATCCATCTATTTGGAAATAGTGATAATGGTTGTACAACATGTGAATGTAATTAATGTCACTGAACTGTACCTTTAAAAAATGGCTAAAAATAGCAATGTTATGCTATATATTTTTTACCATAATGGGGAAAAAAGGACTAAACTTTTCTTTTTAATTCCTAGAGGGGGAGACATTCGGGATGGGCCTTAAAGAATGAAGAGTTGTATAGGAAGAGGAGGGATGAGAGAATGTGAAGAGGTATGTTCTATGGAAGGAAAAAAAAAGGGGGAGGGGGAAGAGTGAAGAAGCAGGAGCACAGCACAGCACAACCTGGCCGAAACGGCAAGCAGCCCATAGAGAAAATGATTGACTTAGGCTATAAACTAAAACTTCTTATCCAAAACGTATTTGCCTCTCCCCTAGGAGATGAAATCATGTGATTGCTACAATCAACAACGTGAAATTCAAAATCAACCAACCAGCCAACCAACCAGGAACCCTGAGAGCTTCTCCAGGCTCTATCCCTCCCTAGCTTCAGGTCATAGCAGTGTCCAACCATTTTTAATGAATAGCTCCTTTCCTTTTTAAACAATTCCAAAGAAAATTTTTCTTTACAGGTTATCCACTCCAGTGATTACTACATGCACATTCATCTTGTCTTATAATTAAACCCCTCCTGTTACAGTTAAAGCCTCCTTCTTACCTATGCATCTCTGGGTAATCATTGGTCAGTGCATTCCAGTAACAGCTCTTAAAGCTCTTAATACACGCTGACACCACAGAAGCCCCACTGGATGAAAGCGCAAGCTGGGGAAAACTCTTACAGAATTCCCACAAAGTATAAAAAGAGAAGTCAATTAAAACAATCTCAGAGATCGCTTAAGGTTAATCCTAGGGGCTAAGGAGTGTTTTCAATTCTATTTTCCCTATTTTTTTAAATTCATATAATGATGATGTACTACATCTAAAATGGATAAACAAAATTTAATTTTTAATTGTGACACATTCCGTAACCAATTCTTACCTTAATCACATAATTTTCTCTATATAATATTGATTGAATAGCTGCCTCAGTATCTTCTTCAGCTAATGCCTAAAATGACAAAATGAAATTTTGAAAATCCAATCTTAAAAATAAATCAAATTATTGAGGTACCTGGGTGGTGCAGTCAGTTAAGCATCCGACTCAGTTTTGGCTCAGGTCATGATCTCAGTCGTGAGATCGAGCCCCATGTCAGGCTCTGCACTCTGTGTGGAGTCACCTTCAGTTTCTCTCTCCATCTCCCTCTGCCCCTCCCCACCCCATTCTAAAAAAAAAAAAAAAAATTTTAAATCATATTATTAATACTATCTGGACTTGCTTTTATGTGACAGACATATCCCTGAAAAGTTCCCTGTAAATACAATTTTTCTACTTCAAATCATATCATCAAGTACTTTTTTTTCCTGTAAGACTTTTTATTTATTTATGTGTGAGAAACAGAAAGCACGAGAGGGGTGAGGGTCAGAGGGAGAAGCAGACTTCCTACCAAGCCAGGAGCCTTCATCAAGTACTTCTTAAAGGGTATTTGAATCTTTCCGTTATTTGCTTTAGCTCATTCAGGGGCAAAAAAATAACTCAGATTACAGACATTTTGAGTTCCAGCATGGTCAAATGACTTGCCCAGAGTTGCATGATAAGTAGAACGCATCTTTTTTTCACATTTCATAAAATGCTTTTACCTTTATAAATTAAAATAGAGGGGCGCCTGGGTGGCTCAGTGGGTTAAAGCCACTTCCAAGTGGTGGTTCGAAGGTTAAAGACCTTCGAAGGTTAAAGACCTTCGGCTCAGGTCATGATCCCAGGGTCCTGGGATCGAGCCCCGCATCGGGTTCTCTGCTCAGTGGGAAGCCTGCTTACTTCTCTCTCTTTCTGCCTGCCTCTCTGCTGACTTGTGATCTCTGTCAAATAAGTAAATAAAATGTTTTTTAAAAAAAGTTAAAATAGAATTAGGCCTCTATTTGAATTCATTCAGTCATTACTGAATTCTACTTTAATTCATTTAGTCATTACAGCTTCAAAGATTAATAGATTTATTTATATACAAGTTGTATTTTCAGGGTTTTTTTTGAAGATTTATTTATTTGTGAGAGAGTGCTCCAAAGCATGTTGGGAGGAGGGCGGTTTAGCAAATCCCAAGCAGAATCCTTGCAGAGCGTAAAGTCCAAAGCAGGGCTCTATCTCACAATCCTGTGATCCCAACCTAAAACCAAGAGTCAGACACTTAACCAACTGAGCCACCCAGGCATTCCACATTTTCAGATTTTAAAGCAACAGTCTTCACAAAATAGTTCATAACATTAATTTTTTCCACTTGCGTAACAAATCTTCCATGAATACCCGCCAGAAAATACAAGAGGCTGTAAACAGGTCACTGAAATTGTACACTTAAAAATGGTCAAAAATAGGGACGCCTGGGTGGCTCAGTTGGTTAAGCGGCTGCCTTCGGCTCAGGTCATGATCCCAGCGTCCTGGGATCGAGTCCCACGTCGGTCTCCTTGCTCAGCGGGGAGCCTGCTTCTCCCTCTGCCTCTGCCTGCCATTCTGTCTGCCTGTGCTTGCTCTCTCCCCTTCTCTCTCTCTGATAAATAAATAAAATCTTTAAAAAAAAAAATGGTCAAAAATAGGGGCGCCTGGGTGGCTCAGTGGGTTAAGCCTCTGCCTTTGGCTCAGGTCATGAGCCCAAGGTCCTGGAATCGAGCCCCGCATCAGGCTCTCTGCTCAGCAGGGAGCCTGCTTCTCCCTCTCTCTCTGCCTGCCTCTCTGCCTACTCGTGATCTCTGTCTGTCAAATAAATAAATAAAATCTTTTTTTAAAAAATGGTCAAAAATAGCAAACTTTGATGCTATTGATGCTATATATCTTTTACCACAATGTAAATATGATTAATTTTTTTTTTAATTCCCAAAGTGAGAGACATTTGGGATGGGCCTTTGAAATCTTCTGACAATTATACAAAAACAAAATATTCTCAAATTATCAATCATTGGAAGTAGCAGTCTTCAATTCCACTACTCTTGTTTTCAGAACAGATGAGTAAAACCTCAAAACCCAAGGACTAACCTTCCCAAGGATGGTTAACACCCAAGGAAATTAAGAGTCATGGGAGTTAACCGAGAACTAGAAGCCCAGAAAACCATGCACTGAGTCAGAATTCAAACTCAAGTAAAGGGTTGCCTGGGTGGCTCAGTTGGTTGAGTGACTGCCTTTGGCTCAGGTCATGGTCCTGGGGGTCCTGAAATAGAGTCCTTACATCGGGCTCCCCCTGCTTGGTGGGGAGCCTGCTTCTCCCTCTCTCTGCCTGCCATTCCCTCTGCCAGTGCTTGCTCTCTCTTGCCGTCAAATAAATGGATAAAATCTTTTTAAAAAATGATTTAGGGGTGCCTGTGTGGCTCAGTCGTCAAGTGTCTGCCTTCGGCTCAGGTCATGATCCCAGGGTTCTGGGATCGAGCTCCACATCAGGCTCCCTGCTTAGCGGGAAGCCTGCTTCTCCTCTCCCTCTGCTTGTGTTCCCTCTCTTGCTGTCTCTCTCTCTGTCAAAGGAATGAGTGGAATCATTAAAGTAATAAAAAAAATTTTTAATGATTTTTTAAAATTCATAAAAAGGGTGCCTGGGGGGTGCCTGGGTGGCTCAGTGGGTTAAGCCGCTGCCTTCGGCTCAGGTCATGATCTCAGAGTCCTGGGATCGAGTCCCGCATCGGGCTCTCTGCTCAGCAGGGAGCCTGCTTCCCTCTCTCTCTCTCTGCCTGCCTCTCTATCTACTTGTGATTTCTCTCTGTCAAATAAATAAATAAAACCTTTAAAAAAAAAAAAAAAAAAGGGTGCCTGGGTGGCTCCGGTGGTTGGGTGTCTGCCTTGGTCTCGGGCTGTGATCTGCGGGTCCTGGGATTAAGCCCCACTTTGGGCTCCGGGCTGGGCAGGGAGTCTGCTTCTCCCTCTTCTTCTGTCTCTCCCCTGGTTTGTGCTCTGTCTGTCTCTCTCTCAAATGAATAAAATTGTTAAAAAAAATTAAAATAAAAAAAATTTTTTAATTAAAAAAAAAAAAAACACATCCAGATTCATTTTCTTTGCTCTTTCTGTCCCAGAGAGTTGCTATTCATGGCAAATCTGTTGTTCTCAAAACCAATATGGGTACTGAATTAATATTCTAGACAAAAATATAAAAAACAATCTGAAAATGCTGGAGACTGACCAAAAGCAGAGAGAAACAAGAATGTAATCAACCCTCGGAAAAAGACCGTAACATTGATAGAAGTTTTAAGTTTTTATGGACTTTTGTCTAAGAGCAGGCCTCCACAGAGCTAAAGGTGCGAGCCCAAACTCAGAAACAAGAAGTTTTACAGAATTCAAGAATTAGAAGACAGGGGGACCTGGCTGGTCAGTCAGAGGAGCATGCAACTCTTGATCTCAGGGTTGTGAATTTGAGCCCCTGTTGGGTGCAGAGATTACTAAAAAAAGATGGACTTTTAAAAAAAGAAGAAAAAAAAAAAAGAATTAGAAGACAGAGTTCAGGGCAATCATAGGTGCTAGAAAGTCAAAGGTGAAATACCTGAGACAAGAAAGCCGTAGAGCAGATGCCACCAATTTTACAAATTAACTAACCAAATTCCTGGCAGATCCTTGACCTATGTATGTACAAGGCAAACTCCTTTGGAAAACAGTCTGGCAGTTTCATAAAAAAGTTAAATTCGGGGCACCTGGATGGCTCAGTCATTAGGTGTCTGCCTTCGGCTCACATTGTGATTCCAGGTTCCTGGGATGGAGCCCCATATCCAGCTCCCTGCTCAGTGGGAATCCTTCTCCATCTTCTACTACCCCTGCTTATATTCTTTCTCTTACCATCTCTCTCTCTGGGACGAATAAATAAATAAAATATTTTTTTAAAAAGTTAAATTCACTTATTACATGACCCAGTCATCCCACAACTAGATACCCAGGAGAAACGAAAGCATATGTCCATGTAAAGACATGTACATGAGTATTCCTAACAGCTTTATTTGTAATAGCCAAAAAAATGCAAATGACCCAAATTTCCATCAGCAGGATGGACAAACTAAGATATACAGCACTCAACCAAAAAAAAAAGGGGGGGGGGAATGAGGTACTGATACATGCCACAACATGAATGAATTGCAAAATAATTATGGTGCGTGAAAGAAGCCAGATAAAGGGAATACATGCTGTTTAAGATGACATCTGTATAAAATTTTTTAAATGCTAAACAAATGTAGTGACAGAAAGCAAATCAGTGGTTGCCTTGAGGGCTGGCAGGGAGGGAAGGATGACAAAAGGGACACAGTAGAAGGAAACTTTGGGAACACTGAATATGTTCATTCTCTTGATTGTGGTGATAGTTTCACATGTGGGAACACGTCAAAATTGATCAAACTGTACACTTCAAATATATGCAGCTTACTGCATATCAGTTATAACTTAATGAAGTGGTTTAGAAAAAAATTACAATAGTTTTTAAAAACACAAAGTGTTAAAAGTGCTTCAGGACAAATTTTATACCTGCTCTACGGAAAACGTAATCCTTTGCCTATGATTCCACCTTAAAAAGCAAGTAAATGAATAGCAAACGAAAGTTAGTAGAAGGAATGGAATAATAAAGAGCAGAAGTTAAATATAAAACATAGGAAAAAATATTACGCACAAGCCACATCTCAGTACAACTACCCAAATACAAACTTCAAAATGCCATGCTACCGTTACCTCCATAAAAGAAAGTGGCTGTGGTTCAAACCATTCTTTCGATCTCTTGGGCTTGTGTAGCTTGTCAGTTAACTGATCATCACTGTCTAAATTTCTCATTGTGGTCACAAAAAACAGAGCCCCTAGGGAAACTAAAAAAAAAAAAAAAAAAAAAAAAAGAGCTTATTTAGTAATGAGAATTCACAGTCCTGCTTTCTCTTCTGCTTAATTAACAATCCTCGTGACCACGAAGGGTGTGGAACAGATTCTGAATTAGTAGCCACCCACACTTTCCCTAGTAGGAGGCCTTCACCATCATTTTTTATTAGATCTTCAGAACCAGCCATGCTGGACAGGGGAAGGGGCCTTATGGCGCTTTGCATGCCCCTTCAGCTCACTTCCAAGGCTCTGTGTCCTCAGAACAGCCTGGAATTACAAACCATTCAGTAAGCAATCACATCCTGTCCCACCGTCTTTTAAGCAGGGGAGCTTCTCACAGGACTGACCCCAGCAACCCCCGGAATTCCAGGCTTTCCTCGTCCTTCAACCACACAGTCGGCGTGGCAATTACCAGACAGGCCTCTAGGGGTCGCACTGCAGTTTTCCTGACTCAGGACCGCGAACCCAGGGACTTCCAACTTACTGGCTACTGAAGCCCACGCGAGGGGCTTAGTAGAGAGGGAGGGGCTTTCACAAAAATTTGTGTCCTCAAGTTCTAGGATGCCCAAAGCACCCCCCCCACACACACACACACCACCACCACCCCCCGCCCGCCGATCGTCACCTGAGGGGGATGTCATTAGGGCTTGCGCCCGCTGTAGACCTACAGGACCCACCACCCCGTCCCTTCCCTCCCATCCCGTCAACAAGATTAGTGCCTGCTCCGCCCGGCCTGGCGGGAAAGCTGCCGACTATCCAGGTACCTCAGCTCCCTTCCCAAGCACGCGAGGGGTCCTGCCCCAAGGCCCACGGCCCCGCAGTGGTCGACTGCGACAGGAGAGTGTGCCCCCCAGGACCTGGGGGCCCGTCAGCCTGGGCGCGTCGCCTCGGAATGACAGAACGTTCGAGTCCAGTGTTTAATTGACGTAGCCCCCCGCAGCCCCTGCGCCGCGACAGACGACAAGCTAGAACCCCACCAGCCACCACTGCGACCCCGAGCCCGGAGCAACTGCGCTGCCGAGCCCAGCCCCGCGGAGAAATAACCGGGGTACCCGGGTTGGGGCGCTGGTGGGCGGGTCGGAGGTAGCGAACCACGCCGAAGCGCTTCTCGGTGACGGGCAGATATTGCAGCCAATAGCTAGGCACGTCGCCTTTCCGTCCCGCCTTCCCCCGCGCCCGTTGACGGGCCGCCGCTCGGCTCGCCGGCCCTTGGCTCAGGGCCGCGCTGCTTTCCGAGTGTCGTCTTGCGTTCTGCTCGCGCTGGACCATCGCCTTCTCCTAAGCACTCTGTGCGTCTTCCCAGCCAACACGACTGGACGTTAAACACCCCCCTCCCTCGCCTCCAGTCCTTCCTCAGGGACCCCCCCACCCCTACCTTCGGCCCCGTGGCCTAAATCACTGCGCAGGGAGTGGCCGGAAAGGGCGCTTGGCCTTATGTATCCCGTAAGGACTAGTATTTGTGGAGGTTGTCCTTATGAAGGAGGCCCAAATGCGGAAAAGGCCGCTTTAAACGCGTTAAATCCTCTGGATCAGTACCCATAGTTCGCGGGGATGCTGGTCAGGGGTAAGGACCCGCTGATCTCATTGACCCTTGTCAACTTAGATCCGTGGCTCTGCGTCCCGCAGGTGTTTGGGTTTGGGTTTATAATCTCGGGTGACTCTGGAGCAAACCATTGGTATAACTAGAAAATTGTGAGCAGTGGTTTTTCCAAACTCAATAACCTGCTGTATGAATTGCGATTTTCTAGGATTCTATTTTCCTCTTTGAATACTGGTGGCTATTACATGATGGACCACCATTTTCCCTAC
The DNA here is from genome assembly GCF_022355385.1 of Mustela nigripes. Taxonomy (NCBI): domain Eukaryota; kingdom Metazoa; phylum Chordata; class Mammalia; order Carnivora; family Mustelidae; genus Mustela; species Mustela nigripes. Next base: position 18,130,917 of record NC_081563.1, on the reverse strand, counting down.
TTCCAAAGTGCACGCGCTGAAAACTGAAGTGTCTAAGGAGACTTGTATTCGCAGGCCTTTCCAAAGGCAGCCAGAGTGAGTCGTTTCAACTGTAGTTCCCCTTTTCAGAGCGGAGGGAGCATGAGCCATCTGCAGAACTTACTGTTGGATACTCTGCTGGGAACAAAGCATGTTGACAGTGCAGCCCTCATCAAGCTCCAAGAACGAAGCTTGTGTGTAGCATCACCAGGATTTAGTGTAAGGAAAAGCAAGTTTGGGCATAAGCTTTTTTTTTTTTTTTTAAGATTTTATTTATTTATTTATTTATTTGACAGAAAGAGACACAGTGAGAGAGGGAACACAAGCAAGGGGAAGTGAGAGAGGGAGAAGCAGGCTCCAACCCAGGACCCTGGGATCATGACCAGAGCCAAAACGCAGATGCTTAATTAACCAACTGAGCCACCCAGGCACCCCAGGCATAAGCATTGTTATCAAAAGTTTTTCTGTAAAGAGCCATAGTAAACATTTTAGATTTCTGGGCCATATGGCCTGAGTCACAACTACACAACTACTATGCAGTTTGAGTGGGAAAACAGGCATACATAAAAGAATGGGTGTGACCATGTTCCAACAACTCTTTTTATTTATGAACACTGAAATTTGAATTTCATGCAACTTTTACATATCACAAAATATTATTCTATTGCCTTTTTTCTGATGACTTAAAAATGTAAAAACTATTCTTTGCTGGCAGGCCTACAAAAACAGACAGTGGGCCAAAATTTGGCCAGCTTGCATAGTTTACCCACTCATACTCTATTTAACTTCTGCAGATGATGCCTCATGACATCCGAACACTTGTGAATGGATTCGCCAAGAACCCTTTGCAAACTAGAAGAGAAGGATTGTATTTCAAGGAAAAGGACTACAAATGTATCCGAGCTGATGACTATTCACTTTATGCTAAGAATGTGAGTGTTCACAATTTGAAGACAGCTAGGTAAAAAACCTTGAGAAAAGAATTTGATTTCCAATCTGCGGTGTCCCCTGATCCCATTTATAAAACAACCTAACCCCATTCCTGCGGTGACACTGTCTGAGACAGCGGTCTAGTACTTAGGAAGACATGCGTAAAATAAAGTAGGAACAGGGAGCCTACCTGAGAAACACCCATTCCCCAAATCTATCAACAGAAACTTGCCTGAAGTATCTCTTTTCACTACTCTATATTCTACAAGCTCCTTTTAAAAAAGAAAGAAAGATAACATTCTTATGCTTAACACCTCTCCTAGCTCTACTGCCTATAGGGAAATAAGAAGAGAAAATTCACATTTACTGGATGGCCTATCTTGTGGGTTAAGCACACTTCATCTGCATTCTAAAGTAGCCTCATTTTACTGGAACAAGGAAACAGAGCATTTGCAAGGTTAAGTAAGTCTTCTTTAGTCATGCTGCAGGAAATGGAGGTGCTGGGATTCAAGCCCAGAGATGCCCAATTCCAAAATCTATTACTTTCTCATTTTTAAAAAATATTTTAGGGGCGCCTAGGTGGCTCAGTGGGTTAAAGCCTCTGCCTTCGGCTCGGGTCATGGTCCCAGGGTCCTGGGATCGAGCCCCGCATCGGGCTTCCTGCTCAGCAGAGAGCAGGCTTCTCCCTCTCCCTTTGCCTGCCATTCTGCCTACTTGTGCTCTTTCCCTATCTCTCTGTCAAATAAATAAATGAAATCTTTAAAAAAAAATTTATTTATTTGTCAGAGAGAGACACACAGATAGCCAGTGAGCGTGAGGAGGGAGAAGGAAAAGCAGACTCCTACTGGACTCCCACTGAGCAGGGAGCCTGACACAGGGCTTGATCCCAGCACTCTGGGATCATGACCTGAGCTGAAGGCAATCGTGCCACCCAGGCGCCCCTGTTCTATCAGTTGTTCTCACTGGGATGGGGTATATTCCAATCAGTGGAACTTTTTCAAAATACACATACTGTTATTACAAGTCTGAAATTTTTTGAGCAGACAACTAAATTAGTGGAAAAAAAGTGAAGAGTCCAAAACTAGATATGAGTGTATGGAAGTAAAAAAATGGCACAAAATGTGACTGGAGTGTAATTGCTAGTCCTGTGACTAGAACTGAAAGTAGGGCATTCTGTTTTACTCTTATCCAGGAAAACACTGGTGTGGTTGTTGTGAAGACCCATCTATATCTTCTGGTGGCAACTTACATTGAAGGCATGTATCCTAGTGTCTGTGTGGAAGCCACGGAGAAGCTGGGTAAGTTTGTCTCCGCACGCCTGTCTTTGTTCCCTATGACAAAGATCTGACTGCCAGTCACTGAGAGCCAATACAAACCACGCAGGGCCAAAGGGAGGGATTTATTAGAAGGATGCTGGGTTACTTACAGATTCACTGGAACAACGGAGTAGAACGGAGCCACAGTGAAAATGGACTCCAGGGACAGGAATACTGCTAGAATGCTTCTCTAACCTCTGTTTCTAAGAGGGTCAGTTTTGTTCTGTCCTGGCTGGTATCATGGCCAAGCCTCACACTGTGCCTCTTAATCTCTTTTAAGACCCTGATTTGACAAGTCTTGGGTCATATAGTTTACCCCTTTATCAGTCATTCCACACTACCCCATCATCTATTAGCTGCTGGGGGGCTAAAGGTGAGTAAAGCAGCAGGGTGTAAAAAAAAAAAAAAAAAAAAAAAAAAAAGTAAAACCAGAAATTTAGCTGCTGGGGGTCACTCTATGTAAAGGACCCTTTACAGGAAAAGAAATTACTGAGCCCTGCAGCTCCCTTGTTGAGGTCTATTGCATTCCCCTTCCATGTCTTTATGTCTTTGAATGAAGATCTAATGTAGGACTAACTGGAAAACTGTATCTTTGAAAGTTGAGTTTAATGATGATAAATTATATTTTAGGTTTTTTAATGTAAACTTAAATTCCTAAAAAAAAAAAAAATGCAGGAATTGCTTGAACACTCCTTTAAGATAGTAGAAGCGCCTACTTCTACTAGTGAGGAAAGCAGCCATTCTTTCATTCCTTCAAGAAATATTCAGTGACGATCTCCTATGGGTGCTACACTATCCTAATAAAGCAAGAAAATGGAAGCTGTAAACAGATAGAGTCTCTACCTTCCATGCCTCTCTACATGCTGCCCTATCTGTAGTGTCCCTTTCTGTCCCTGCCCTTTCACATCCAGTTGTCAAATTTTTTTTTTCTAAAGATTTTATTTATTTATTTGAGAGAGAAAAAAATGAGCAGGGGGGAAGGGTAGAGGGAAAAGCAGACTCCTCGCTAAGCAGGAAATGAGATGTAGGACTCAGTCCCAGGACCCTGAGATCACAATCCCAGCCAAAAGCAAATGCTTGACCGACTGAGCCACCCAGGGGCCCTTAGTTGTCAAATGCTTAACCATCATTGAAGATGCAAGTGAAATCTTCAGCTTCTCTCCACTATGCTACCTATTTTATGCATGCGCTTATAACTAGAGTTCTTTTTTATTGTTAGAGCCACTAGAGTTGTTTGTTTACCTGGACTGTGAGCCCCTAGAAGATAAGAATTGGGTTTTAATCTCCTGTCTCTGGTACCTAAGAGTGTCTACTGTTGAATAGGCAATTAGTACATGTTTGATGAACAAATAAATGAGTGACCTCTGCCTAGCAGAATCAGGGAAGTCTCCAAAGAAATGAATCTTAAAAAATTAACTGAGAAGTTAAGTACCATCACAGAAAAAAATACACACATAAATGTATGTATGCACAGACCTTCCCAGGTGTTAACAGTTTCCTGGCATGGAATGTCATAAACCATGCTACATAGCTGGCAATAAGGTATTCTAAGAGTGAATAGGACGGAGCCTGGACAGGACACAACTTTGGAAGCATCTAATAGAAGGAGTGAACTCCAACCTGGGAGAAACAGGCAATTGCAATACCAAGGACCTTTTCTGAGCAAGTGTCCAAAGTTTGAGAGAGGTTCAGTTTCCATAGACTAGGGCTGGAGCAGGAAGACAAAATGGAGACCTGTAGAGTGGGGTTAATTATCTAATTAAAGGTATTCAGAAAATGAGGCTAGGAAAATGGGCAGTTAGGCTGTCAAGAGGCCAGAATCTGTCCTGGGAACTTGTCTGACCACTGTAAGGTTGATTCTGTGGCTGGCAGTAAAGGTTGAGACTCCTGTTAGGACCACAAAAGGCTCCAAAGAGTGTGTACTGCTTAGAAGGAGATAGCTGGAATCATGCTACTAAAATCCCACTGCTCGGGAAGGGCTAGGCTGATCTTGGAAATGGCTGCATTCTCATGAGGGATGGTTGAGGCTGAAACCTACTCAGGAGCCAGTTACTTGTCTCATTACTTCTGTTTCCTTCACTTGTTTTTCTCATAATTGTATTTCTGTCAAAACACTCTACATGATAATTATAGGCATTTTAAGAAAGAGAATTATGACTATTTAAAAATGTTTAATTGTGAAAGATTCTAGGAGATATATGTATGTTTGAGAGCAGGGAGTGAGTCTTAACTATTCATTCATTCTTGTATCTCCAGAATCTAGCACATGGTAGTCACTCTCAATGTCTGTGGAATAAATATAATAAAGCACTTTGTGGTGATAATTTGTTGCTCACAAATAACCATCATGTTCTTTTCCTTTTCAGGAGAATATCTAAGAAGAAAAGGAAATTAAGTCACCAGAGGACTATGAAAGACAGCTCTCATTATTTTAAGAAATAGATCCTAAAGGGAAAAAAAAAATCATGCTTTCTTTTGTGGTTGAAAACACTAGGAAGAAGATACTAAAGAGGAAGAAGTTAAGGGAGCAATTTTTCTTATTTCAAGAGATCTTCTTTTTTAATTGGAGTTCTTTATAAGCTATACTTGGTTTGTTTGTTTAAGTGTTGGTCATTGACATGAGTATGAGAAACCTGCTATCTGCCCAGGGCATATCTGTTGAGAGACTCCTCCCTGAGGGTCTTGTGCTCCCATACATCTTGCTGGGTATGCCAAGAATGCAAGGCTCTAACAACTCTTCATCCAGGCCCTTTCTCTGGGTGATTTTTCAGGAAGCAACCTTGAACAAGGAGGTAATGCCTCCCTTCAGAACAAAGAGCAAACTTTCTTACTGCTTGCTATAAAAGAGGTAAGTTCCCTGAACTCAGAGCTGTAATGCCACTCATTACATATGTGACATCCACTGGTCCACACCACCCCTGTAGGACTTGGGGAGAAGGGCAACACAAAAGCCACACTTTGGGCCACAAGTCAAGGTATTTAACGGATGTTCCATGCTCCCCACCACCTACAGGCATTGGATTTTGTTGAACATGGGGAAGGCCTTTCAAAAGTCAACTCAAAAGAATTTTTAAAGAATCAACTCAAAAAGATTTTTTACTTCATCTTCTTCTTTTTTTTTTTTTAAAGATTTTATTTATTTATTTGACAGACAGAGATCACAAGTAGGCAGAGAGGCAGGCAGAGAGAGAGGAGGAAGCAGGCTCCCCGCTGAGCAGAGAGCCCGATGTGGTACTCGATCCCAGGACCCTGAGATCATGACCTGAGCCGAAGGCAGCGGCTTAACCCACTGAGCCACCCAGGCGCCCTTACTTCATCTTCTTGACTTCCTCTTAGTCCACATAACTTAGTATGGTTAAAGAATGCGACCTTCTCCAGAAAGGGTTCATCTCCTCTTGGTCACTTACTGGGTGATCAGGACAATAAGGGTAGGGAGCTATAGAGAAAATTTTCTATTTTGAAAATTCAGGATTCCACCCTGATCATTTCTGGGCATGATGCATCTTCCTTTCCCCTAATGGCAACTCCAGACCAACCTGGTTGGTACACTCTCAGGTACTCCTGAGGAGAGAACAGCTTACACCCCTGGCATCAAGTCTTAGACCTCTTGCAGTTCTTGACATGATCAAGCGGCAAAGTACAATTTTCTGAATTCCAAACACATGCTGTCTGGGGCTCTCCATGTAGACCTGCCTATAGATTTTGGCATCAGTCCTCCCGTGAATGGTTTCTCCTTGTAAATCAGCACATTGACATCATGTAGATTATATACTCAACTCTCCACATGCTGTTAAGCTGGGGTTTTGAGCCTGCAAGGCAGAAGGTCTGACTCTAGGTAATGTCTAAAGTGCTAGAGGCCATCATGAAGCCTCTTGCCCGCTCACCAGCTCTTCCCGGACACATGCCCACTGCGCTGCTGGGATCCTCCTGGGGCCCTTTTTGTAAACCTCCTCAAGGCAAGTGTCTCACTGTCTAGAGCCCTTCTAGGTAGATCTGTGCAGTTAAGTTCTGAAATTCTCATCACAAAGTTCCAACTAGGTCCATTTCTGAAGAGAGACCCACAAAAATGACCCTTTGATGGTAGCCAGAGTACTTGCAGAGGTTCCCAGGGACTGGATGATCTTCTGAAACATTGGGATCTCCAAATGAGGGAGATTTGTGTCCTGGTGGTCCACAAAGACTTTAGAATGGGCACACAGGTGCAAATGGGTTTAAGTGATTAATTTTTTTCCCAGATCCTCAATTTCCATATGTACTTGCCACAACTGAGGAGTCATCTCAGCTCTAGCTGCCCACCTGCCCACCTGCCCTCCCCAAGCTCCCTTCCCCCAGGATACAAAAGAAAGGGGTAGGTACTCTCATCCAGCCCCAATCTTACTGTGATGCTTGGCCTGGATAGCAAAACCTGCAATGTGTGAGGGGAAGGAAAATTCTAAGTATTTTTTAATGTTTTAATCCTCTGTTGTCAAAAATCACATCATATGTGAGGGAGAGATTCATGAGAATAAAGTAAAGAGCATTAATGAGACATAATGAAAATCTTTGCATCATTTGTCTTAGAAAGTTTCTATGTCTTACCTATCTATATTTCTTAAAATTCAGAAGAAAAATGATTGGCATAGGACATGTATTAACAATGATTACTTGGATTAAGAAATGAGAAACCTTCTCTGATAGGAAGTAATTTTATTTGGCTGATTATTTAACAAGAGGACTGGCTTTGCCAATAAGAACGTCACAGAGGTTTTTCATAATTAATCTGCAGCTCCCAGATGTTAATGAAAATATATTTGAAGTATATGATGAGGTAGAAGGACTTGATTTTTAAAAATTGTCTTAGCCTCTGAGAAACAAACTGAGGGTTTTGGAGGGGAAGTGGGTAGAGGGATGAGTGAGCCTGGTGGTGGGTATTAAGGAAGGCACATATTGCAGGGAGCACTGAGTGTGGTGCATAAACAATGAATCTTGGAACACTGACAAAATTAAAGTAATAGAGTTGGAAAAAATTTTAAAAATAAAAATTGTCTTAGCAAAACTGTATTGAAATTAACATTTTTACTTTCTGAATCCTTTGTGAGTATATCAATTTAAAGAAGGTGTCTCTAAGTGAAAAAAAAAAAGCAGCTATAATTGATAATCATTTGATAAACCCTCACAAAGTTTTGTTAGTATGACCCCAGATATCAAGACCCCGAATTACACATATGGCTGTACAACAAATCTTTAACAGGTTGAGTAGTTTTCAAGTCTTTGCTTTCAACAAAATTAAAGAAAGACCTAATTAAGTTGCTAGCTCATAGATCACTGAAAATAATTTTCAATGATAGATCATTATATAGTTTTTAATCATATAACTCAGAGGTATTCAGAGACTTGGCTGACATTCCTATAATGAAATTCCTCTTTCCCTTCTAATTTATGCAAATTACATTCCTCAGAGCTTGTCTATAAAAATGAAAAATAGGAAGAGAATGAATGTTGATCCCAGTCTCATTCTAGCAATGAGGAATATTCACCACAGACATAATTACTTGGAAAAATTCAACCCCACCAATGGTCATTAAGAGCTATCTTTCCAATAAAATTTTACTTTCCATGTTCAATAATTATTAATATTTCAAATTATACTTAAAATATGAAAATTCAAAATAATGTTTTGATCACTTGTGGACTAAGAATATTGTAATGATAATAAAATCCAGAAGAAACTGAACACTTAGAGCCCTGTGGTCACAGGAAATAACTTTTTAAATTACAATACACATTTTTGTTCCAGATAAGAATGATCAATAAAGTATAAAATATAGCAATATATAATTCTATGAGAAAAGTAGAATGAAAATATGAGTCCTAGAAGAAAAATTACATTTTAAAACTTCCAACTGTTAAAGAACTGTTTTGCACATTTTTACCGGATGATTATAAATATCAGACTGCTCTGAGGGGGTGCCTGGATGGCTCAGTTGGTTAAGTGTCTGCCTTCAGCTAGGGTCATGATCCCGGGGTCCTGGAACAGAGCCCCACATAGGGCTCCTTGCTCAGTGGAGAGCCTGCTTCTCCCTCTCCCTCTGCCAGCCACCACTCCCCCTCCTTGTCTGTGCGTGCTCATGCATGCTCGAGCGCTCTCCCTCTCTCTCTCTCTCTCTCTCTCTATCAAATGAATAAATAAAACCTTAAAAAAAAAAAAAAGGCAGAGCAGCAGGCAGAGAGAGACCAGGAAGCAGGCTCCCTGCTGAACAGAGAGCCCCACGCGGGGATGGGGTGGAGGGGGGACCCTGAGATCATGACCTGAGCCGAAGGCAGAGGCTGAAGTCCCTAAGGCACCCAGGCGCCCCTCAACTTTATTCTTTTTTAAGATTTTTTGTTTATTTTTTGAGAGAGAGAGCACAGAGGGAGAGGGAGCTCGATGCAGGGCTCCATCCCAAGATCTTGGGATGATGACCTGAGCCAAAGGCTGATGCTTAACCGACTGAGTCACCCAGGTGCCCTGAGAGAAAGGAAATTGCTAAAGGAATTTTTATATGTTAAAGTAGACTTACAGGATGGGGGTGGGGGTGGGGGCTAGGATTGTCTTTTGCCCTTAGCCAAGTATTAACATGGAGGCAGCTGAGTCCCTAGAGGAATGTCACTCTGCCTGTTTCAAAGACCGGTCAATGAGCTATAGGTAGTAGGGAAATGTAAACATCTTCTGCCTTTGTTTCCCACATCAGTGTGCAGTCCAGAGCTGACAGCCAAGAAAGAATTGTTGAGACACCTTTTGTGCAAAATGGTGGTTTTATTAAAGCAGGGGGACAGGCCCATGGGCAGAAAGAGCTGCTGTTCCTGGGGTTGTGAGGGGTGGCTGATTATATACTTGGGAGTCAGGGGAGGGAAGGAAAAAAGAGGTTTTCAAAAGAACTTTCATATTCAAGAGGACCTACAAGCCCCTGGAGGCCTTGCCATGGTCAAGTTAAGGTTGTTTTACCCTCTGGCAAGGTAATGACATTAAGATAATTGGAAGTTGGGGCACCTGAGTGGCTCAGTTCATTATGTGGCTGACTTCAGCTGGGGACGTGGTCCTAGGGTCCTGGGATGGAGTTCCACATCTGGCTCCAGGCTCAGTGGAGAGCCTGCTTCTTCCTCCCCCTCTGCCTGCTGCTCTCCCTGCTTGTACTCTCCCTCTCTGTTAAATAAATAAAATCTTTAAATTAAAAAAAAAAAAAGAAAGAAAGAAAGAAAGAAAAAAGATAGTTGGAAGTTTCCCGGAGAAATGTCACACAGATCCCACCCAGGAGTGGTGGTTTCAGGGTGTCAGCTTGTGCTTTGTCCTCGGCCAGCTCCCTCAGCACCAGGACATGTGAATTTGATTCCTGGCTTGGCACTCACTAGCTATGTGCCCCTTGAAATCAAATTAATCTTTCTACATCTCAGTTGCTTTTCAGCTGAGCTTTATGAAGACCAAATGAGAATACATGTAAAGACGTAGTAAATTATAAGACACTTAAAAAAAAAAAGTTACTTATTTTATACAAGCACACATTTGTGTGGACCCATTGCTTCTTAACTGGGGACAATTTTGCGCCCCCCCCCATGCCTGGAGGCACTTTTTCTTCCAGACTGGATGGGGCGCTAGTGCTATTAGTGGGTGGAGAGCAGGAATGCTGTTAAACACTGCACAATGCACACGACAGGCTTTCAGAATTAAGAATTATCTAGTCCCAAGTGTCAATAGTGGGGCGCCTGGGTGGCTCAGTGGGTTAAGCATGTGCCTTCGGCTCAGGTCAAGTTCTCAGGGTCCTGGGAATCGAGCTCCACATCCGCGCTCCCTGCTCAGCGGGGAGTCCGCATCTCCCTGTCGCTGCCCCTACCCCTGCACATGCTCTCTCTCAAGTAAATAAATAAAACTCTTAAATTTTTTTATTTATTTATTTAATTTATTTGACAGAGAGAAATCTCAAGTAGGCAGAGAGGCAGGCAGAGAGAGAGAGAGGAGGAAGCAGGCTCTCTGCTGAGCAGAGAAGCCCGATGCGGGACTCGATCCCGGGACCCCGAGATCATGACCTGAGCCGAAGGCAGCGGCTTAACCCACTGAGCCACCCAGGTGCCCCTTAAAAAATTTTTTTAATGTTTTTTAATCCCAAAGTGTCAACAGTGCCAAACCTGAGAAACCCCGCTGTAGCCTATTCATACAGCCTTAACGTAAAGTCAGACTGCCTCACTGGGCAGCAGCTCCCTCATCCCCGGGAGGAAGAGCCGGAGAGGTCAGGATTCCTGGCAGCGCTCACCTTCCCGCTTTCTCCTAGTCCTCCTCTCTTTCCTCGCAGCAGCACCCTGCTTGCCGACCCATACTTAGGATACCAGCCTTACGACACCAGGAGCTAAAGGCCTGGCCTGGCTGGAAAAACCGATCGCCGGCCCAGAGTCCGAGTCCAGTTCCCGAGAGAGAGGAAGTCCTTTCTTCTCGCAGCAGGGGCTGGACCATCTGCCAACGGGAAGAAAGATGCGTTTCCCCAGGCTTTAAAAAAAAAGGAAGGAAAGAAAGAAAGAAAGAAAGAAAGAACGAATAGAACATGATTCGCTGCCACTAACTTTGCATCTTCAAAGGGGAAGGAGCCGAAGGAAGAGGAGGGTAGGCTCGGGTCAGTCCCACCCCCGGTACTGCCCACAGTGCTTCGCGCTCGCCGCCGAGGCCGTGCTGGGCCCCGAAGTTCCTTCGCGGGGACCCGCCGGCGGGGAGCGCAGGACCGCGCCGAGCCGCGGGGAGCAGCGCAGAGCCGGGCTCCAGTAAGTCTCCAGAAACTCACACCCGGACCCGTGGGGCGGGGGGCGGGGGTGGGAGGAGTGTTCCCGCCCAAAGGCAGCGCAGTTTGCCTCACGCTCTGGGACGGTGTCCCCACTTCCCCCAGTCCTAACTTGAGTCCTCTGCGAGGGATCTGTCTGGAGGCTGCGGGGACCTTGCGGGAAGGAGGGTGGGGAGCGGCGAGGGTCAGACCTCGTGGAGACCCAAGGGGAAGCCGCTGGCCGGCAGGGGGCGCTGCGCTCCGCAAAGGGCCTCGGACTCCGTTCCTTGCTTCTAAGGTGTCCTCAGAGAACATGCTAGCTGTGCACTTCGACAAGCCCGGAGGACCAGAAAACCTTTACCTGAAGGAGGTGGCCAAGCCCAGCCCAGCAGAGGGTGAAGTCCTCCTGAAGGTGGCGGCCAGTGCCCTAAACCGGGCCGACTTACTCCAGGTGCCCAGGGGTCAGGCAGTGGCTGGGGCAGGGTGGGATTCCAGGGTCTTCCATAAACATTTACCAGACAGATGAAGGAATGACCTAGGGCATTGCCTGTAACATTCATCAGGATGTGTCTGCAGAATGTGTGCTGGGGGTTCTAGGCAGTATACAGGCATGTTTACAAAGCAGCATCTACGCTGTGTTAATCCATCATCTGCTCAGGCTAACAGATAAGGAGATGGGAACTGCTCTTTGTTGAGGGGACTGTGTGTTAGGCCTTGCTCTGTCTCCATTTCACTCCTCTAGCAACCCTGCTTACCGTCCGCATTATACGGATCAACAGAGTCAGAGGTTTTTTTTCTTTTTGTTTGTTTTTTTTAAGATTTTTTTTTTTTTTTTTTTTTTTGACAGAGAGAAATCACAAGTAGATGGAGAGGCAGGCAGAGAGAGAGGGGGAAGCAGGATCCCTGCTGAGCAGAGAGCCCGATGCGGGACTCGATCCCAGGACCCTGAGATCATGACCTGAGCCGAAGGCAGCAGCTTAACCCACTGAGCCACCCAGGCGCCCCCAGAGTCAGAGGTTAAGCAGTGTACCCAAGGCCACGACAGCAGTAATCTGGGCAGCTGTAATTCAAATCTAGGGCTTTGTGGATCCAAAGTCTGCACTCTTTCTGCTTGTCGGATCCAGGAGCTGTAGGGTCCCGGGAGCTGGCCAGGGACTATACTCTAGGAATCTTTTTTCCTGCTGTTTGAAACGCTAAACTGAGCCAGCTGCATTGATTGGGGTAACAGAAGCGTGCCAGAATCACCTGGGGGCACTTTTCTTTCTTAAAGATTTTATTTTTGTTTATTTATTAGAGAGAGCGCTCGCACAAGCAAGGGGAGCAGCAGAGGGAAGGCAGAAGTCCAACCGACTGAGCCACCCAGACACCCCTGGGGCACTTTTCAAAAATAAACATGACCACAACGCAGGCATGTATACCTTGACAAAGCTCCTCAAATGGTTCTAGTACACATTCTTAGTTCAGCCCCTCTGCTCTGAGGCCTCCAGTTGGAGGCTTCTGAGGATTGCAATGCGTGAGGACAGAGCTGGCACTTACGAGAACAATCATTTAGGAGTCCATGGTTTTTGCTGGTGGGCACCATCATGGAACCCAGATCTGGCTCTGGTCCTGGGCTACACTTGACTTCCCTGTGTCAATGGCTCAGCCCTTGATCTGTGGGAAATGGGGTTAAATGGAGTTAATGGGGCTTCCGGGGGAAAAAAATTTTTAAAAAAAGGGGGGGTATTCCATGGTTTTGTTCCTAAGTCTTGCTACTAATTTACTAATTTACTTTCAGACTTTGGACAAGGCATTTCCCTTTACAGGTCTGTTTCTCCATTTGTAAAACAAGGCGTTTGGATAAATAGCTAAGGACCCTACCAGTTCTGACATCCAGTGATTATATGACCTACAGTATCTTGCTTGAATTAACTTTTCTTGTCTATTTTCCTGACTTACAAACCCTATCTTTATCCTGATCTTTTTGAGAAAAAGAGGGGCTTTTGGAAGAGGCCCAGGGATGGTAATGCACGCATTCCTGACCATGCTGCTCACTTAGCTCACTCCTCTTTCTGCAGAGACAAGGCCAGTATGCCCCACCCCCAGGAGCCAGCAGCATTTTGGGACTGGAGGCATCTGGACACATAGCAGAGCTGGGGCCTGCCTGCCAGGGGCACTGGAAAATTGGGGACCCAGCCATGGTTCTGCTGCCTGGTGGGGGACAGGCTCAGTATGTCACTGCCCCTGAAGAGTTCCTGATGCCCATCCCAGCAGGAATGACCCTGTCCCAGGCTGCAGCCATTCCAGAGGCCTGGCTTACTGCCTTCCAGCTGTTACATCTCGTGGGTGAGGAGGCCCCCCCCATGCTCACCCTATACAGTGTGGTTCCGTTACTTGATGACTCAGCCACCTGAAAACCCAGCAGTCTTCTGGGGTGGCTTTGACCTGGCCACTATGCCACACCCAACAGCGCACCCTGATGTACTATCAGTAGTATGAGGTCCTCATACCATGTTACCAATGACCTGATGTTGAGGCTGAAAACCAAGGTTAGCAGATGGAAAGCCTAGAAAGCACTGGATAGAAGGCCTGTGCCCATCTTCACACTGTAGGCCCACCAGTAGTCTCAGCAGCTCAAAGTCTTGCTGAGCTTCTCTCTGTGAGCCCTAGTGGGGTAGAAGGGGCCAGTCAGTCTTTTATTCCTCCTCAGTCCCACTGAAGTCAGTCAAGAGATGATGGGGCCAGCCTAAGATCTGGTCCCTGTTGTCAGGGAATAGAGTAAACTGGGAAGACAAGGCATGTACAGAAATTAGACAACCACAGAGTTCAGAAGATGGCCTTGTCTCAAGATGGGAGTGGGAGGGAGAGAGGCACCTGGGTGGCTCATTCAGTTAAGCATCTGCCTTCAGCTCGGTTTATGATCCCAGGGTCCTGGGATCAAGGCCTGCATCGGGCTCCCTGCTCAGCGGGGAGTCTGCTTGTCCCTTTCCCTCTGCTCCTCCCTCCAGGGCCTGCTCCCTCTCTGTCAAATGAAAAAATGAAATCTTAAAAAAAAACAAAACTCAAGATGGGAATAGTTAGTGTGGGCACAGGTGATAAGAGAGGGCTTTCTGGAAGAGAAGGACTTGAAGGGTGGGTAAAGTTGAGATGTGATAGAAGGCAAGCCTTGGTGGCTTAAGGCAGTGACCCGGTAAAATCAGCTACTCCACTCAGAGTGAAGGATGATTATCATCTGTGAAAGACGACACTAGGACTGGGTTTCAGTGGCCTTGAATGGCACATTGCCAGAACCTGATGCAAGAGCCACCTGAGAACCACTTTATATTTTGAGAAGAAAGTGACATAATGAAAGCTTCATTTAAGTAAGAGGATCCTGATGGTTGTGTATGGTGACAGGATCGTTGAGACCAGTTGGAGACCAGTTTCAGACTGAAGGGGAACGGGCTTCAGGTGGTGACAGTGGGAATGGTACACATTTTTTTTTTAAAGATTTTATTTATTCATTTGACAGACAGAGATCACAAGTAGGCAGAGAGGCAGGCAGAGAGAGAGGAAGGGAAGCGGGCTCCCTGCTGAGCAGAGAGCCCAACTCGGGGCTCCATCCCAGGACCCTGAGATCATGACCTGAGCCGAAGGCAGAGGCTTTAACCCACTGAGCCACAGAGGTGCCCCAATGGTACATATTCTTATCTATTAAGGTACATGTCAGAGATGCGCATCTCGGGATCATTTCTTAAGTAAAACAGATTGTGGATGTGACTGCTAACAACTTTATTTCAAAAGGTTTTCTTCCACTTTGATAAGAGTCAGTAAAACAAAAAAAGAGCTGTCATCGTGTTCTCTTAAGAGACCAAGAAACTGGGCATTTGGTGGGCCAGGGCCAGGGGCATGTGGTAGAATATGCCTGCATGGGGCACGTGTAGCACTTGTAAAGAGAATGGTTCCTGTACTTTGTGCCGCAGGAAACGTTCAGGCTGGAGAGACTGTGCTAATCCATGCAGGATCAAGTGGTGTGGGCACGGCTGCCATCCAACTCGCCCGCATGGCTGGAGCTATTCCTCTAGTCACAGCTGGCTCCCAGCACAAGCTTCAGATAGCAGAAAAGCTTGGAGCAGCAGCCGGATTCAATTACAAAGAAGAGGATTTTTCTGAAGCAACACTGAAATTCACCAAAGGTAAGCAGTAGCTCCTGTAGCCCAACAGGAATTTCAGAGATGGTTCAGTCAAGTCCTCACCAGCCTGAAGTTTGCCAGTGCTCTGCTAAATACACAGCAGCTACCCAGCCAAATTCTAGCATTCAGGTGTTTGGCCTCTGGAGACAGGCAGGCAGTGTTAGGACTAAAATGTTTCTGTGTGCATTCTTGTAAGGGATAGCATTCTGTGTGCATTCTCGTAAGGGATAGCATTCATTGCTTTCTAGAAACCGGATGAGTCCGAGAGAGTTGGACTAGAATTAGCCAGGAGCCATTCTTCAGAGTCACTCTGCAATGAGTTAACAGGAGCTTGGTGTGGTCAGAGTAGGGTTAGGATGATAGCTCTCTAAAGAGGTGAGCCTCTGTATTCCCAAGCCAAATGTGTCTGTTTTTGGCTTATCCCTTTCCATCTCTCGCATGAGTTAAAAAGGAAACGTGAAACGGATACTTGTAAAACTACGATTCAGATAACCCAGTGCAGACATTTCATAATTTAGATGCAAACCTGCCTGTCCTGTAGACTGGGCAGACCTCCCCTGTTCTGTTCTCATTCGTGCCTGGGTGACTGTGAGTTTTGTACTTAAGGGGGATCAAGAGAGATAAGCCAGGTCATGGTGTTGCCCCATTTCCCTCTTGCTGTGGCTAGGAATCATAAAACATGAATTACAGCACACATGTATGATAAAGTTCAGTTACCTAAACTCCATCTACAACAGTGTTTCTATGAGTAGTGTTTCTAGTTCCAAGCTACAGATTTACCAATCCCACCTGTGTATATACCCATATATTCACAAATATACTATGGAATCTTACTTTGCACAAAGCCTTCTGTGTCTGAGGAGCATTATAAATCTGTGTTTCCTGTGAAAGGTGCTGGAGTCAACCTTATTCTAGACTGCATAGGTGGATCCTACTGGGAGAAAAATGTCAACTGCCTGGCTCTAGATGGTCGCTGGATTCTCTACGGTCTGATGGGAGGAACTGACGTCAGTGGACCTCTATTTTCAAAGCTACTTTTTAAACGAGGAAGTCTGATCACCACTCTGCTGAGGTCTAGGGACAAAAAGGTGAATGATGAGTGAGAAGATAACGTGATGTCATTATTACCCACAAAAGTGTGGTGCGTTTATGTAGCTCCAAGAAAGGAAGATCTGACACATCTTCTGTGAGAGCACCTATGTAGAAACCTGCCCCCTCCCATGGATAAATAAGTAACCATTTTCACAGAACTAATTAAAAGTAGTCAACAGAAAGTCTCAACATCTTGGAACGTAGGGAACATTTCACCTGTTATTTAAAATTTTCTAACAGAATGAACAAAGCGTTGACAGTATTAGGAAATACATTTCTAATAGTGCCAAGATGTTGTCTTCAAAGGAAAACTCTTCTCGGTGTGATAAGAAAGGTGAATAAGGTTAGTTAAGGTTCTGCCTTCAATAGATTATGTTATTGAAATCTTCTCTATGTGGGACTCCAGCAGGTGCCAGACTGGGGAATGTTTTCCCACTGAGTATTTCACACCTGTGGGATAGTAGAGCTTAAACATCCCTTTTGAACTGAGCCAACAGAAATCCTGTCTGTGGCCACCACCTGCTTTAAACCTTTAAGAGCAGTCGTGTTGTCAGTGCCACTAATATCTTAGTACAGGATTTAGGCTTTTTCCCTGGTACAGAAGAGATTATACATTTGGGGGCATGCACATACATGCTGGCAGTGAAGGGGGTGGGTATGCTCTGTGCATCTTCAGGTGTGTACACATTTCAGAGAGAGCACAGAGACTACTAAGAGAATGGGGAGCGGCAAGGTAAAGTCTTTGTCTAGGCTGATGTCTTCTTTTCCTTATCTTAAGTACAAGCAAAGGCTGGTGGAGGCTTTCACAGAACAAGTCCTACCCCACTTCTCCACGGAGAGTCCCCAACGTCTACTGCCCGTGCTGGACAGAGTCTACCCCGTGACTGCCATCCAAGAGGCCCATGCATACATGGAGAGTAACAAGAACGTGGGCAAAATCGTCCTGGAACTGCCGCAGTGAAGGACAAGTTTCCCAGGACAAACTGGAGAAAGTCCATAGGACGCAGGAAAGAGATCGGGTGCCACTCCAAGCCGCCCTGTAACCTCCTGGCCCTCCCCTGGTCTCGCCTACGGATTCGTGTAAAAACAATCGAATGAAATAAAGAGTAGATTTGAAGGGTTGCCCTCTCACTGCGGCGGCCCCAGACCGCGGCCTGGGCCGCCGCGGCGCGGGTGGGGTGGGAGGCGCGACCGCAGTTGTCGCAGGGATTACAGCAAAGGCCGGGGCAGTGGGTGCGCAACACTGGCTGGTCCGGGGCCGGGGTTCCCGGATACCGAACGAACAGCGTCAGCCACCATACAACGTGCCACAACCCCCGAAAGCCTCTCCGCGCGGCGCCAGCAGCCCGGGCCCACCCACCAGCCCTACATCCCCGCCCCGCCCGCCTCACCGAGGCCGGTCCCACGTCAGGACCCACCCTATCCCCCCGCAACTCACCTGGGAGCGGCCCCACCTCGTCCGGCTCTCCTAGGCCCCGCCCCTCTGGCCGGATCCTCCGCTCAGGACCGCCTCGATAGGAACACCGCCCCTTCTTTAACCCAGGCCCCGCCCTTTCCGGTGCGGCTCGTAAAAGGGTCTCCAACGCTCGCCTTTCATCTTACCGACGTCTCTTTTCGTTTCAGGTTCCTTCGGCCCCGGAGTCTTTTCGAAAGGGGACATTACGTCAGCACGTCTGGACGTAAGAGGGCGATCATCCGGCGTGTAGTAAAGCTTCCGGCGGAGGTTGGATGTTGATGTCCTGAGTTGGAGGCCGTGTGGCGGTCCAGTAGAGCGAGCTCCGGAGGTGTCCGGAGGAATTCCAGTGTTTGTTGCAGTAACTTTATCAGCCCGCCAAGATGGCGATGCAAGCGGCCAAGAGGGCGAATGTGAGTTTCCGGGCATTCAGCAGAAGAATGGGGCGGGGTAGGAGGGGGGGACCTCGCTCCTGGACTTTCTTAACGGCGTGGAACTGTGTATTTTGCCCCTGCTGGGTTCCCCAGGCCAGAGTAGCCCCGAACTTACTGTCCTAATACTGGCAGTTCCATCCTGGCCCTGTCCTTGCGGATATGCTCCTTGAGCCACAGTTCCGGCTCCAACCCTTTTGAGAGTTCCCTCGGTTTCTTACTCTGGTGTCAGTCCTACAGCATTTGTTGCTTGATCAGCACCTACGACCTACGACCCCAAGTCAGTAGCACAACCTAGTCTGCAATAAGTAATCTAATATCTCACAGGCAACCAAAGCCTGGGATTCTCCTAAAGTCACGGAGTGTTTTGGATTTTTCATTAATGTCTTAATATGTTTGAGCACCTACTGTGTGCCGGAATTGAGAGATCGGGAAGAATTCAGAAGTTAAATTTACCGAACATGTACTGTGTGCCTGACACTAATCCAGGTATTGGGGATACAACAGTGAATAAACGAAAAGCCCTTCTGTTCACATTCTTTTGTTAGAGAATGGGGTATTATAGAAACCTAAGAAAAGCCGTCTCAGGGAAAAGAGGGTAGGTCAGCTGTAAGGCTGAGAGGTATAGGATAATGAAGACAGAAAATTGGACTTGGTGAGATGCAGAATTTTGGTGATCGTTTCAGTGGATGAAAATTTGGTTGCAGAGGGATGAAAAGAGGTTGGAAGTTAAGAAAATAGAGACAGCTCTTCAAGTTTTCATGTGAATAGGGAGTACAGAGGTTGAATAATAGTTGACTTTATATAAGGTGTATTTGTGTGTCACTGAGAATGATCCAGTAGAGTGGGAGAAATTGATGATGTGGGAGAAAGATGAGGTAAGTTCAGGAGTGAAGGTTTTGGAGTAGAGGATGACAGGAAGAGGGGGTGGATATGGATGAATTTAGATCGGTGGGTTTAGTGACATGAATATAAGGTACTTACCATTTGGTGATAATATATTTTCTTCAGTAAGCAAGAGGCAAGATCAGTTCCTGGGACAGGCAAGGAAGAGGTTACAGTGGAACTCAGACGTTAGAGGGAGTGCGGCGGTAAGGTTCGAGGAAAGAAAGTGTGATACAGTATCGTATAGAGTGAGAAAGCAGATTTATGGGAGAAGTGTATTATAATTGGAAGTGTCGAGTGTCTGTTTGAACTCAGTCCGAAATCTTAAATCTAAAACTTTATTGTACTTATTTGTTGACCATTTGTCACCACTACTAGTTTGAGGACGGGGAATAAGTATCCTCTTTTTCCTCTTATACAACACTTAGCGTAATACCTTAAAAAGCTGCCAGTTGAATAGTTTTTGAGCAAATAGTTTTTGAGCAGAAGTACATTTGAGCAAATGTACTTGTACATTGTATTGTACAAGTACAATACAATACAATTGGATTGTATTCAATTACATACAACCCTCTCCCCCTGCCCCATTCAATTACATACAACCCAGTATGTAATTGAATATGTTAATAAAAACACAGGAGTGAACTCAGGATGGGAGATATATATTTGAGAGTCATCAACTTAATGTGGAAACCATCTGTGTGGTTAAGAGATCAAAGAGTGTAGAATTAAGGAGAGTTATACAAAGAGTCAAAAAGGAGTCTAAAAGTAAAACTCTGTAGAAGAGCACATTTTAATGGCAAATAAGAGTGAGAAGAACTAGCCAGAGTGGTAGGAAGTAAAAGTGCCAAAAATAGTCAACACTGTCAGAAGCCTCAGAAGTTAAGTGTGACGACAATTGAACACTGAAGTTAAAAGGTCTTAATGCGGGGCGCCTGGGTGGCTCAGTGGGTTAAAGCCTCTGCCTTCAGCTCAGGTCATGATCTCAGGGTCCTGGGATCAATCCCCATGACGGGCTCTCTGCTCCGTGAGAAGCCTGCTTCCCCCCCTCCCCCTGCCCCATTTGCTTTCCTGCCTACTGGTGTTCTCTCTCTCTCTCAAATAAATAAAATCTTTTTAAAAAAGAAAAAAATAAAGTTACTACCAGGGTGCCTGGGCGGTGCAGTCTGTTAAGCACCCAACTGTTGGTTTTGGCTGAGGTCTTGATCTCAAGGTTGTGGGATCTGGCCCCATGGTGGGCTCCACGCTCAGCACGGAGTCTGCTTGAGATTCTCTCCCTATACCCCTTTCTACCCCTTTTTAAAGGTCTTAGCATAAAAATATTTTCATCAGTGCTGGGGTAGAAGCTGGGTTGTGGTAGGTTGATGAGTGTCAGTGAAGTAAAGATTATGAAGTAAGTGAGTATAGATCTTTCCAGATGCTTGACTGAAAGAAAAGAAAAAAGCAAAATAGGGTAGTAAGTAGGGAGCTGGTAAGTTCAGGGAAGGCAGAAACCTTGCTTTTTCCCTTGCCTGATACGTGCAAAAGAAGGTGCTCAGTAAATATTTGTTGAGCAAAGGAAGAGGAATACAAATGACTTTTTTTTTTTTTTTTTTGCATGACAATTGTCAGGACATAAGCAGTGCTCACCTAGGGAATAGAAGCCAAGGATGAAGGAAAAATTGTAAATTCAAGAGAGGGAAGATATTATTGATGCAACATAAAAAGACCAGATAAGAGTCATCAATGGGAGTTTCATTGTCTTGGAAGCAAGAACAGTTACCTTCGTTCTTTCCCATATACGTCTGAGGCATTGAGGACTTTTTTTTTTTTTTAAAGATTTTATTTATTTATTTGACAGACAGGGATCACAAGTAGGCAGAGAGGCAGGCAGAGAGAGAGAGAGGGAGAAGCAGGTTCCCTGCCGAGTAGAGAGCCCGATGCGGGGCTCTATCCCAGAACCCTGAGATCAAGACCTGAGCCGAAGGCAGAGGCTTAACCCACTGAGCCACCCAGGCGCCCCGGCATTGAGGACTTTTAAATGAGGTTGAAAATCCTTGTTTAACTGCAGTGACTGGATGCCTGGGTTTTATAGTAGCCCTTACTAGTTCCTACTAATAGTCCTCCCTAAAACTAGTGCCCATTGCTTTTCTGAAAAGAATGCCATTTTCAGGAATATCAGATTATAATCTTTTAAAAATAATTCTTATTCTTGACTATTATGTGGGGTTTTTGTTTGCTTTTAGTGTGAGAATTTATTTTTACTTATTTATTTATTTTTAAGATTTTATTCATTTAGTTGACAGAGAGAGAGAGGGAGCACAAGCAGGGAGAATGTGAGAGGGAGAAGCAGGCTTCCCACTGAGCAGGGAGCCTGATGCGGGTCTTGATCCCAAGACCCCAGGATCATGACCTGAGCCCAAGGCAGATGCCCAGTGACTGAGCCACCCAGGTGCCCCTACTGTGAGAATAGATCTTTTTTAGGTAGTAGCACTTCTGCCCCTGATTATAATAATAGTACATATTTCTCATTTTAGATTCGACTTCCACCTGAAGTAAATCGGATTTTATATATAAGAAATTTGCCATACAAAATCACAGCTGAAGAAATGTATGATATATTTGGGAAATATGGACCTATTCGTCAAATCCGAGTGTGAGTCTTACTGAGATTTTTGAAATGTTTCACAAAAATGATTGTATCATCTCAGAATTAGAGCTGGCAGCAAGGCCTAACCAAGAGCCTAGAGACTAAATGGATTGAAATCTGGGAGATGAGATTTTTTTTTTTGGTATGGAAAAAAATGACACCTTCCTGATCTAGCTCAGTGAGCGCCAAGAATAGTAGTTGTGAAATTAGAGAAGGCATGAAGTATAATGAATGGTTTGAGGGGAACAGGTGGGAAAAGAAATAACCTTTATCGCCTAACTATCATTTGTAAAATCAGTATGGTGCTGTGTTTTTTATGTGCATTAACTCTAATATTCTCTCCTGTTTCCTTTACTGACTCCAGAATTTCTGAATAAACTGAGTAAGGAGCTCTACAAGTAACTGAGAAAAATTATTTTTTCCCAACCACAGCTTTCTATTGAAGATTGATTGGTTGGTTGGTTGGTTTTTAAAGATTTTATTTGACAGAGAGAGAGACAGCGAGAGAGGAAACACAAGCAGGGGGAGGGAGAGAGGGAGAAGCAGGCTTCCCGCTGAGCAGAGAGCCTAATGCAGGACTCTGTCCCAGGACCCTGGGATCATGACCTGAGCCAAAGGCAGACATCTAATGGCTGAGCCACCCAGGCACCCCAAGATTGATTTATTAGTATTACTTTTTTCTATTGAAGATTTAAAAGTATATGGGGGGCACCTGGGTGGCTCCGTGGGTTAAGCCTCTGCCTTCGGTTCAGGTCATGATCCCAGGGTCCTGGGATCTAGCCCCGCACTGGTCTCTCTGCTCAGGGGGGAGCCTGCTTCCCCTTCTCTCTCTGCCTGCCTCTCTGCCTACTTGTGATCTCTCTCTCTGTCAAATAGATAAATAAAATCTTTTTAAAAATATAATAAAATAAATAAAAGTATATGGGAGAATAATTGCAACACAAGTTCAGGTTTTAATTAAATATAAAAATTGGTGTTTATATTTTCAGATGATATTTATTGAACATCTACAAAATATCATTTGTTGTAATAGGTGCTTTTATTTATATCACCAACACTACAACCTTGTGTGGAGGTGATAAATTGTCTGGATTTTGTTTTAAGACATATTTATTTGAGAGAGAGCATTAGTGAGCATGGGAACAAGGGGAAGGGCAGACGGGGGGGGGGGGGGGGGAGAATCCCTGAACAGACTCCCTGCTGAGCATGGATTGGGCTCAGTCCTAAGACCTTGAGATCCTGACCTGAGCTGAAAGCAAGGGTCAGACACTTAAACCAACTGAGCTGCCCAGGTGCCCCAAGAGTTGTCTGCTTTATAGCTTCACACAACTATTTAGTGATAAAATTTTCTAATTTTTTTTTTTAAGATTTTATTTATTTGACAGAGAGATCACAAGTAGGCAGAGGCAGACAGAGAGAGGAGGGAAAGCAGGCTTCCTACTGAGCAGAGAGCCCGATGCAGGGCTCGATCCCAGGACCCTGAGATCATGACCTGAGCGAAGGCAGAGGCTTCACCCACTGAGCCACCCAGGCGCCCCCAAATTTTCTAATTTTAAATTGAGTACACTACATAGATCCATAGCTGGTAATACTCTAATTAGTATAAATGGGCCACTTACCTAAGAGTTTATCTGAAAGGATTTCTTCTTCTTCTTCTTCTTTTTAGGTTTATTATTACTAGTTTTTAAAATTAATCTATAAACCTAACATGGGGTCTCAGACTCATGATCCTGAGATCAAGAGTCACCAGCCAGGCACCCCTGAATGTCTCTTATATTTTCTTTTTTTTTTCTTTTTTAAGATTTACTTATTTAGGGGCACCTGAGTGGCTCAGTGGGTTAAGCCTCTGCCTTTAGCTCAGGTCATGATCCCAGTGGTCCTGGGATTGAGCCCCGCATCGGGCTCTCTGCTCAGCAGGGAGCCTGCTTCACCCCCTCTCTCTGCCTGTCTCTCTGCCTACTTGTGATCTCTCTCTCTGTTAAATAAATAAATAAAATATTTTTAAAATTATTTATTTATTTAGAGGGAGCATGAACACAGGGAGGAGCAGAGGGAGAGAGAGAATCTTAAGCAGACTCTGCACGGAGTGCAGAGCCCAACACGGGGTTCAGTCTCATGACCCTGAAATCACAACCTGATCCAAAACCAGGAGTTGGACACTTACCCGACTGAGCCACCCAGCTTCCCCTGAATATCTCTTCCTTTTTTTTTAAGGTTTTATTTATTATATGAGAGAGAGAGAGAGCACGAGAGAGAGTACTAGCAGGGAGGAGCAGGAGAAGCAGGGTTCTCACTGAGCAAGGAACCCAATGCGGGACTCGATCCCAGGGCCCTGGGATCATGACCTGAGCCAAAGGCAGATGCTTTGCCAACTGAGCCACACAGGTGCCCTTCAGTATCTTTCTTAATACATTTTCTTTTGTGAACTGAGAGCTGCTTTTTGGTTTTTAGATCTCTGTAAGATCTTGAGGACACTCCTTTTAAATCATTACTTTCCTTCCAGAAAGTCAGCCAAATGCTAGCAATACATGATCATTGGTACTCATGTGGGGATGGAAATGAGGTGTTACAGACCAGCCATCCTCTTTAGGAAGTCTTAGTCCTTTGTGTATTTGAGAGCTTTGGACCCTTTTCAAAGAACAATACATGAAACATTTTGCATCTGATTTCAGTGGATACATGAATCCTAGGTTAAGAAATCCTGTTCTAAACGTACAGGAATGGTATAGAAAAGGTCCCCTGACTTGGAGATCAGGAGGTAAGATCCTGCTTCAGGCTCTGCAGCCTTAGACAAGTTGTCCAGCTTTTAGGTTTTCTGCTCCCTCACATGTAAGATAATGTAGATAGACTGCCTTTCAGCTTTTTAACATGGAGGCAGCATGTTAAATTTACTGAATTGGTTGTAACACCTGAGTTCAAATACTAGCTGGACATTGGCTAGTCATGCACAACTGGGCAAAATATTTAATCCCGCTGAGCTTCAGTTACTTACGAAACATAATCTTCCTAACCTACTGTCTTAAAGGAATTTTTTTATTATTAGTGACATGTAATGTATTATTTGTTTCAAGAGTACAGGTCTGTGATTCATCAGTCTTACACAATACACATACCCTCCCCAATGTCCATCACCCAGCCACCCCATCCCCCCCTCCACTCTAGCCTAAAGAGTTTTGTTTTTTGTTTTTTTTTGTTTTTTTCTTAAGATTTTATTTATTTATTTGACATACAGCAAGAGAGGGAACACAAGCAGGGGGAGAGGGAAGAGGAGAATCAGGCTTCCTGCTGAGCAGGGAACCTGACTCGGGGCTCGATCCCAGGACACTGGGATCATGACCTGAGCCAAAGGCAGACACTTAATGACTGAGCCACCCAGGCTCACCCTAAAAGAATTTTAATGAGGATCAAAGTAGGTCATGTCTGTGAAAGCGCTTTGTCTCGGAGTCTTTCCTTCCCAGTGTGCATTAGCCACCCCTCTCTGTTCTCCCGTAGCACCTTCTGTGAACATCTTATAACACATGATTTTGCTTTTGTCTTTGTACTTGACTCTCCTGCCAGCCTGTGAGCTCCTCCAGGACAGGTATCATACATTCTTTTCATTTTGGGTTGATAGCTGTTATGCCTGATACATGTTTTTTTTTTTTTTTTTTGTTGGTTTTATTTTTTTTTTTAAAGATTTTATTTATTTATTTGACAGAGAGAAATTACAAGTACACTGAGAGGCAGGCAGAGAGAGAGAGAAGGAAGCAGGCTCCCTGCCGAGCAGAGAGCCCGATGTGGGACTCGATCCCAGGACCCTGAGATCATGACCTGAGCTGAAGGCAGCGGCTTAACCCACTGAGCCACCCAGGCGCCCCATGCCTGATACATGTTAAACACCTCATGTATATAAATATAAGTAAATGAGTAATACAGAACATGGTTGTGTTTGACTTCTGAAAGTGTTATAAAATTTACTGATAGTACACAATTAAGAGATGCTTACATCAGTGAAGTTAGTGTTTCAGAAAGCCAAGGTAGATGATCAAGCAGTGGCATCTTTAGAAGGGTGCAGAGTAGCTCAGGGCCTTTGTACTCTGGTCCCTCCACTTGGAATGGTTTTCACGCAGCTCATCTCCCGCCTGCCTTCTCATTTTTCAGGTCTCCACTACAGTGTCACCTTTTTTTTTTTTTTTAAGATTTTATTTATTTATTTGGCAGAGAGAGATGACAAGCAGGCAGAGAGGCAGGCAGAGAGAGGAGGAAGCAGGCTCCCCGCTGAGCAGAGAGCCCGATGTGGGGCTTGATCCCAGAAATTGAGGGTCATGACCCGAGCCCTGAAGGCAGCGGCTTAACCCACTGAGCCACCCAGGTGCCCCCAGTGTCACCTTTTCAAAGAGGTTTATCCTTGACCGCCCTAGTGTTAAGTCATCCTTGTCCTCCCAGTAACCTCTGTCACAGCTGTCTCCTTCCTTTATAATATTTCTCATCTGCCTTTATCTGTCTTTCTCCCACTTGGATAAAGTTCCTTGAAGGGAGGGAGGATGCTTGTCTTTTTCACTGTTCTATTTCCAGTGCCTGTCACACAGAAAGAACACAATATGTATTTGTTGAATAAATTCATAAAAGCAGGAATTTGGGTCTGAATTAGAGATTGAAAACCCGATTTTTGTTGTTGTTGTTCCCTAGCTGTGATCATGCTTCATCATCTATCTGGAACCTAGAACTAAGGTGACCCACCTTCCTAGTTGGCCCAAGGACCAAGGGGTTTTCTGGGACCTGTGTACTAAAACCTGGACAGTCTTGGGCAAACTGGGATGAAGGGGTTGCCCTTCCTGGCATGTAGCAGACACTTGATGCTTTAAACTTTTTAAAGCCCGCTCATACCTTTTACCTCTTGATTACTAAAACGTGTATGGTATAGAGCAGGTGACAGGTCCTGATATGGCTGTTTGACACATGAAGCAGCGGAGGCTCAGAGAGGTTGATGCACATGATGAGGTTTTCTCATTCCTACACTGAGGTTTACCACCAATCGAGAAAATAATGTTGGCTCAGTGCCTGCCACACAGCAGGTACCAACTACATACTTTTTAGAAATTGAAGTTACAATATGGTTAAGATACTAGGTTGATAATCAGGAGCTAGGACACTGAGATGAGAATCTTTAAAATGGGTTTAGTACCCAGCCCTGTTCTAGTTCCTCAGAAGATGTAAGAGGAGGAGATAATTTTTTTCTTAAGCTTCCAGGAGAAAGGGTGTTAGAGAATTGGTGGGAGAGAGTAGATCTCCACTTTTCAGATGCCTCTTAGCACTTGAGTGCATGGTGCTGTGAGAGAAAAATGAAATATAAGACCTTTCTTGGACAGTTAACAAGAACTAAAATATTAAGTTCTTTATGTTTCGTGTTTTTTTAAGATTTTATTTGTTTGACAGAGAGATAGAGCCAGAGAGTACAAGTGGAGGGAATGGCAGAGGGAGAGGGAGAAGCAGGCGCTGCACTGAGCAGGGAGCCCAACACTGGGCTTGATTTCAGGATTCTAGGACCATGACCTAAGCCGAAGGCAGATGCTTAACCATCTGAGCCACCCAGGCACCCCAAATTCTATATGTTTTTATTCCAAAGGAGAAATAGATAGACTTTTTGACACCCCCCCAAATTTTTTTAAAGATTTTATTAACTTCTTTGACAGACAGCAAGAGAAGGAGTACAAGGCAGGGGGAGAGGCTAAGGGAGAAGCAGGCTTCCCGCTGAGCAGGGAGCCCGATGCGGGGCTCGATCTCAGGACCCTGGGATCATGACCTGAGCCAAAGGCAAGTGTTTAATGACTGAGCCACCTAGGCACAGGCACCCCTGGTAAAATCTTTGAGGCAGTGTTTTTCTTCCCTTTGGGTAATCCCCAACTTCCATAGCTAATGCATTCTTTTTTTTTTTTTTTTTAATTATAAAAATTTCTCTTCAAGCTGATGCATTCTTGACAACTAAAAGTCAAAAGTCCTAAGAGTTGGGGTGTCTAGCTGGCTCAGTAGGGAGAGTGCATGATTCTTGATTGTAGGGTTTGAGCGTCATGTTGGGTGTAGAGAATACTTAAATAAACAAACTTTTAAAAATGTCCAAAAGTTGTTAGATTATTCCTTGAAAGTAAGGAATATTATAAAATCCCTTATTGGGCCCATTTAGCCTAACGGCCTGTAAGCATTCAAGGACACTGGCCCCCTCCGACCAACCCAGCACCCTGTACGTCTCCCCTCCCCCTTTATAGGAGGTATAAGCACGGATGAGGGCCCAGCGCTGTGGTCCTGTCCTGGATCAAATTTTCACAGGGACCTCCCCTTCCCCTGGCCTCCTTCCTTTGCTTGACCCTATGTGGGGACCGTGGCAGATGGAGAGGCAGCCCCCAGTCTTAAACCTTATTCCACAGTTGGCACTGGGTGGCTAGAACACAGATGGAGGGGTCCGTCTTTATCACACTGGGAGCATAAGCTGAGTGGGACCTGTGCCCACTGCCCCCACTGACAAGCACACGGCCATCTGCTGCTGCAGTTTGTTGCTCTTCACACTTCCCCCCTCCCCGCGAAGGAGGCTGGTGAGGTGGAGAGACGAGGTGGCAAGGAAAACCTACACCAGAAGCAGCTCCGCACCCACAAGCAAGGTCCGCCTTCCACTTCTAGCCACCTTCTCCCCGGGCGGGCAGATGAGCCTGCCCAAAAGCACACTCCCTCCCACCCGGGTCTGCCAAAGCTCAGCCCTTCTCCTGAGCCAGACAGGGCTGTGTAATGCATGAGAGTGCACATGTTATTAAAATTGAGTGTACGAAAAGTTGGGAGCTGACTATACCACATCATCATCATTATTATTTTTAAAGATTTTATTTAGTTGAGGGAGAGTGAGAGAGCACAGCCAGGAGGAGAGGCAGAGGGAGAAGCAGCAGCACACTTCCGCTTAGTGGGGAACCCGACACAGGGCTCGATCCTAGGACCCCGGGATGATGACCTGAGCTGAAGGCAGACACTTAACCGACTGAGCCACCCAGACACCCCTGTGCCATATTTTAGAAAAGCAGTGAATCTTCTAAGTGGAAGAAACTGCATTAACTCTTTGCGTCCTTTCCTGGCCATAAAGGATAATGGTTGGCTGTTTTCCTACATATCCTCTGTAATTTTGCCATCTTTTTGGTAGGGGCTTCCACCACCACCCTTTCTACAGACACAAATAGGTTTTATTTTTATGGATAAACCTAAGTAAAATACTGCTCAGAAACATTTGTTTCCTACATTGATGGTGACTGTGTTGTCTTTAACAATTGAAACTAAAATTAGGGTTAGGGAGGGGCGCCTGGCCCTATTTTATTATTTTTTTTTTCTTAAAGATTTTATTTATTTGACAGAAATCACAAGTAGGCAAAGAGAGGGGAGGCAGGCTCCCTGCTGAACAGAGAGCCTGTTGTGGGGCTCGATCCCAAGACCCCGAGACCATGACCTGAGCTGAAGGCAGAGGCTTAACCCACTGAGCCACCCAGATGCCCTGAGAACATGACTCTTGATCTTGGGGTTGTGAGATCTAGCCCCACACTGGGTGTAGATATTGCTTAAAAATAAGATTTTAGGGGCACCTGGGTGGCTTATTCGGTTGAGTGTCTGCCTTCTGCTCGGGTCATGATCCCAGAGTCCTGGGATCAAGCCCCAGTTCAGGCTCCTTGCTCAGCAGGAAGCCTCCTTCTCTCTCTCCCTTGGCCAACAGCTCCCCCTGCTAGTGCTCTCTCTGTGTCAGATAAATAAAATATTTTTTAAAAAATAGAATGAAATCTTGAAAGCGCCTGGGTGGCTCAGTGGGTTAAGCCTCTGCCTTCGGCTCAGGTCATGATCTCAGGGTCCTGGGATCAAGCCTGGCAGTGGGCTCTCTGCTCAGCAGGGAGCCTGCTTCCTCCTCTCTCTCTGCCTCCTCTTTGCCTACTTGAGATCTCTGTCAAATAAATAAATAAAATCTTTAAAAATTAGAATGGAGTGAGGGAGAAAATTAAAATTTTTAGAAACAAGGGGCTAGTTACCAGGTAATAGAGTAGTAAATAATTTAAGTATTGGTTCTGTTGCATAAATGTGCAGTACGAAAAACCTCATTCTAATCATTGCTGATTAATAACCATCACTCCTACGAAATGCTGTACTTTCCAACTTAAGACTGAGAATTGAGGGCGCCTGGTGCTCAGTCAGTTAAGCATCTCCTTCGGCTCAGGTCATGGTCTCCAGGTCCTGGGATCGGGGCCCAGTAGGGCTTCCTGCTCAGCGGGGAGTCTGCTTCTCCCTCCCTCTGCCTCTGTGCACGCCTTATGCATACATGCTCTTTTTTTCTCTCTCTCCCAAATCAATAAAATCTTTAAAAAAAAAAAAAAAGAATTAGTTCTTAGTGTGAGAAGTAGGAAAGACTAGGACAGTAAACATAAAGACTGGGCCAAAATTTCAAGCTAGGTCTTTGCTGCTAGTGCTTTGGTAGCTATAAGGAGTAGTTTTGACACAGCTAGTTTAACTTGTAGCTGTTTTACTTAAAAAAGAAAACAAAAATTACCTTAATTCAAGAAATAGGCTTATCCAGGGGTGCCTGGGTGGCTCAATGCGTTAAGCCGCTGCCTTCGGCTCAGGTCATGATCTCAGGGTCCTGGGATCAAGTCCCGCATCGGGCTCTCTGCTCAGCAGGGATCCTGCTTCCTCCTCTCTCTCTCTGCCTGCCTCTCTGCCTACTTGTGATCTCGCTCTGTCAAATAAATAAATAAAATCTTAAAAAAAAAAAAAGAAAGAAAGAAATAGGCTTCTCCAGCATACCTGTCCATAATCTAACAGTGTTCAGGTTGATCTCAAAATACTTTAACTTAGGGGCACCTGGGTGGCTCAGTGGGTTAAAGCCTCTGCCTTCGGCTCAGGTCATGGTCTCGGGGTCCTGGGATCGAGCCCCACATCGGGCTCTCTGCTCAGCGGGGGCCTGCTTCCCTTCCTCTCATTCTGCCTGCCTCTCTGCCTACATGTGATCTCTGTCTGTCGAACAAATAAATAAAAATCTTTAAAAAAAAAAAATCTATGGGGCGCCTGGGTGGCTCAGTGGGTTAGGCCGCTGCCTTCGGCTCAGGTCATGATCTCAGAGTCCTGGGATCGAGTCCCGCATCGGGCTCTCTGCTCAGCAGAGAGCCTGCTTCCCTCTCTCTCTCTGCCTGCCTCTCCATCTACTTGTGATTTCTCTCTGTCAAATAAATAAAAAAAAAAAAAAAATAAAATAAAATAAAATTAAAAAAAAAAAAAAAAAAATCTATGATGATTGTTTAAAAAAAATACTTTAACTTACTGTCTCTAATCTTCAGTGGTTAATGGTTTAAAAGACAGTTCATCAACCATCAGTGCTCAGGTAAATGTATTTTTGTCCACAGTATTTGTTACTTATTTATAAAGAAACTATTCCGTAGCTCAGCAGTCATGTTTCATAGTTCAGGAACACAGGTCAGTGATAAATTTCCGTGGAACTCAACCCAAAGAAATTCTTTACATTCCAAAATCACTTTCCACTCTGAAAGATACCAGCCTTTTTCATCTCCTCAAAATCTCTCATGGAATCATAATTTCTGTAGAAATCTGCGTATCCTTCTTTCTTGATTTGGCCACAGAAAACTTCTAGAAAGCTGCAACCCCTAGGGAATGTTCCAGCAATATGAAATCGCAGGTGCTTGGCCAGAAGGCCTCCCATCTGAGGTTTCGGCAAGCCCTGGAAGTCATGGTGGTTATTCTCCTTAACACCCAACCTCAAACCCAGCGTCTTTCCCAACTCCAGTAAGTGTGTGTTTTAATTAAGTCTGATTTCACTCTGCAGGGGGAACACACCTGAAACTAGAGGAACAGCTTATGTGGTCTATGAAGACATCTTCGATGCCAAAAATGCATGTGATCACCTTTCAGGATTCAATGTTTGTAACAGATACCTGGTGGTTTTGTACTATAATGCCAACAGGGTAAGTATCAGGCCACAGTCCTCATTTTGTGGGGAGCCCATGTTAAGAAGTAGTGTACCATGAGGGGAAGAGTATACTGTGAGTTCTTGGTTCGCTAGTGCTACTGGTGAAATTCATTTGATGACAGATCAGTAACTGTTAACCTTGGTGCTTACCACATTTCAGGCATTTCAGAAGATGGACACAAAAAAGAAGGAAGAACAGTTGAAGCTTCTCAAGGAGAAATATGGCATCAACACAGATCCACCAAAATAAACATTTTCTGCATTTTCATTTTAGATTAAAACCCATAAGTGACCACATCACCCTTTTCTTATTTTTAAGTAATGCTGAATGTTGTAATTTCTTATTCGAGATTCAAAAGGACCTGCTTGAAACTTTGATACATGTTAGAATGTTATATGAATAAACTTGTAAACTTTTTGTAAAACATGTCAGTGTTTTCTCTTAAACTTTCCCTTTTTATTTGATACCAGAAAACAAATCAGCAGTTGAACTGTATCAAGAATTGTTTGGTGGTAGGTGGTCACAGAGACCAAGCTTCTTAAGAGCAGGGAGCTTTTTGTATTCTTAATGCCTGTGATGTTCAATCCAATGCTTAGCCATCAAGGGAAGTTTTTAGAGTGTTGTCATTTATTGAATGTTAACAACTCAGTGAAGGTAGCTATCTCCATTTTGCAGATAAGGAAACCAAAGCTCATTGTGTTGGTTGAATGAATAAAATGTTTACTTTAAAAGTTGCTATAACATCCACCAGTATTAACCATACCAGTACATTTGAATAATACATGCCTTACAGTTAACAAAACACTTTGTCCATATGAGTATGCCATCCTTAGAAGTCAGTTTTAGAAGTGGCCATTCAGATGACAGCACACTGTTAGAAATTTGAGAGCATGTTTCTTGGGTAGTGGTGTTGGTTGTTACATGTCTAAGATTGTATTGTGCAGTCTTTTCCTTTAGTTAATAAATGTCTGAATATCTTGGACCTTAGGTCATAGTATATCTTTGCCATAAATAGAATATAATGCTTTTCTTATATATAAAATTTAATGCTTATTCTTATAACCATACACTCCCATGGCATGGAAATAGTATGGTTATTACCACATTCATCATAGCTTGGCAGCTTGGAGGAGATAGCTATAATTTTCTTTTTATAGTTTAGACATGGGCCAAATGGAAAAACATGAACCAATTGTTTTGTATATAACTATAACCCAAAGTCAATTTGAAGGTACAAGCACTGAATCATTTAAATGGACAAAAAGCATCTCTTCTACTTTTAAGTGCATTTAGCTTTGCTGTCTGTGCTTACTTTAAGCTAATATGCTCTTTTATACTTCTGGTACTGTCTTCTCAAAGCCTACTATTGAAAATGAAAAGATTATTCCTCTTAATTATGTCAGTGCTTTCTGAAAGCGCTGTAAAAGACTAGAAAGAAACATTTCTAAGAAGGGCAGGGAGATGACAAAGGAGCCATAGCTTTAATTTCCTTCTGAATGCTTTTATGAATTCCTTATTAATTTGTGTAAAATGCATGGTGTACCTTTAGGTGTTTACCAATGTAAAATAATTTGCTAGAAGACTTTTTGTAAGGGGAAAACAGGCTTCGAGTGTGCTTTGTCTAAGTGGCAGACTGGCTTGCCCTAGTGCGGTTTTTTTAACTTAATAACAAGGGGAAATTGCTTCTATTGACAATTATAGCCAGTCCCATCCTTTGGATCAGTACATCTGTTAGCTGAATCTCATGACCTAAGGCTAAGAGTTTTTAAAATTCCAATTGTCTAGGGAGCCTGGGTGGCACAGTCAGCTGAGTGTCCGACTCTTGGCTTCAACTCAGGTCAAGATTTCAGCGTCGTGAGACTGAGCCCCATGCTGGGCTCCATGCTCAATGTGGAGTCTCCTTAAGTTTCTCTCCCTCTGCCCTCCACCCAGTTCTGTCTCTCAAATAAATAAATCTTTAAAAGAATTTTAAAATTAAAAATTCCAATTGTGAGGCAACTGGCTGGCTTAGTCAGTAGAGCATGTGACTCTTGATCTTGGGGTCGTAAGTTCAAGCCCCACGTTGAATGTAGAAATTACTTAAAAGCTTTAAAAATTCCTGGGGCGCCTGGATGGCTCAGTGGGTTAAAGCCTCTGCTTTCGGCTCGGGTCATGGTCCCAGGGTCTTGAGATCAAGCCCTGCATCAGGCTCTCTGCTCAGCGAGGAACCTGCTTCCTCCTCTCTCTCTGCCTGCCTCTCTGCCTACTTGTGATCTCTGTCAAATAAATAAAACCTTTAAAAAAAAAAAAAAAAACTTTAAAAACTCCAGTTTGGCAGTTTTGTGGCCTGTCCCACTTAAAAGAACTGGAATTCTGTAGATAAATATTGAGCACCAACTCTGCACCAAGCCTGTGTGTGCTAAGATGCTGAGGATGGACTTTTCATCAGTCTTCTACACCAGGCATCGAAGGCTATTTCTGAGACTCCTTTTAAGAGTACAAGGGATGATGGTTTTGTGTTCATGCACATGTATGAGTAAAGACGTGTGCCAGAGCTGCTTTACATCCACCTAGGTTAAATTTTGAGTTTCTAAGAAAGATTTTGTATGAATAGACTGGAAATTTGAAAATGACTGTAAGACAAAGATCTCATTACCACTTCCCTGCTTCACATGGCTCTCACAGGACAGTGTCCAAACTTGTTAGCATAATTTTCTGCATCACCTTTGAAGAGCGCCAGGAACGCAGGACCTGCGAGGCCTAGCATATTCTTTCCAGGTGCTAGCCAGTAGTTGTTCATTCACATTGGTGTGTTTTGGTTTTCTTCACGTATATCTCCCATGACCACCTAGCCTATGAATACTCTACACTGAGATTTTTCTTCAGCTCCACAGTGGACACCCGAAATGGTCTTTGATGCCATTTTTAATTTTATCCTATTGATGTCACAGCAGAAAACAAGAGTACGTCTCTTATACAGGCAAAGTCCTAAGAAATTTTCAGACATCTGTGTCATTGAGAAAAGCTGGGGACTAAGACATGCTGAAGGAAGAAAAAAACCAGAAGGGAATGGGTGCAGCACCCTCTGGCTGGTCTGCTCCCACAACAGAAGTGAGACCAGGAATCAGGTAATTAAAAGCAAAGCACCCCCTTTCTCATTTCTTTTCCTCCATCTTAAAGCACTGCCTCTTAACTCCTCGATCCTCAGCAGAGGAATACAGCCCACAACAGAAGTGAGACCAGGAATCAGGTAATTAAAAGCAAAGCACCCCCTTTCTCATTTCTTTTCCTCCATCTTAAAGCACTGCCTCTTAACTCCTCGATCCTCAGCAGAGGAATACAGCCCA